>NC_142528.1:17569000-17681500 GCF_964205215.1 Stylophora pistillata | reverse complement strand
AACTTTCTTTAAAATGAAAAACATTTTTTCTGTCAATTAACAACAAGTATATGTGAAAAACCAGATTTTGATTACCCCAAGAATGTGTCTTGGCTGTGACTTTGCACTAACATGCTCTGACTATTCTTAAGAAGACTGGTCAGGTAGTTGAGCTTTTAAACTGAGTTTGTCTGACATGCATACCACCTGCTGTCAGGGTTTGACTGTCTTCGACATGTTTTAATAGTTTTTTTACTTCACAAATAGGACTGCCATAGGGATAGCTTTAACTATTATATGCCCACTAAGATTTTGAAAAGTGCCAGTAGCATAGAAACCATTTCAGAGATGCCCATATACATGTAAGAGAATCTCTATGAAGAGAGAACTTAATGAAAATCTAAAAAAAATTTAATTATTTGGAGGCTGTAAGCCTCCTTAAATGTCTATGTGATTCTGAAAGTTATCTGCACATTTGTCTCTGTTTTAGGCTGTTGGACATCTCAACATCTTTTCATTAAACTTCTTCTTTAGGGTAAGTTTTTCAAAGTAATTTTTATTGAGGGTGGGTTTGCCAGTCAGACTTTAGCCAGGTGATCTTTTGTTTACAGGAAATTCAAGAGGAGATGAAAAAGCATGGACACGAGCCAGTGAAGTTTCTTGATGTTAAGGTAAGGAGTGACTGATATTACTATTGCACTTGTAAGTTTTGTAGATGTTCAAGTAAAGTTGGAGTCCCAACTAGAAAAACTTGAATCATAGTAAATTAGTGCATGTGAAGAAGCCATAATTTTTCCTTTAATTCTTGATTCTCGCAACTTACATGAACTCAGTTTCAAGAATGGAGACTGTCACTTTTAAGTGGTACAGTACTAGTAACACAGGGTTTACAGGAGGTGAATTACTATATGAGTCAGTTTTAGTCTTCAGTTTTTAATTATTGCTTTGTCTGTAACAAGGTAAAGAGCTTACTATGGTAATATAATGTTAAAAAAAAACAACCTGTTTACTAAAAAGCTTTTTGTCATTCTGTTACTTACTGAAACCTGGTCATATTTTTATTCAGGATGAGATATTTGATATGGTTAAGCCTGAGGACCCTTACAAAATTACCCTGCAAGATCTTGTCAACAGGTCAGGCAATAATTAACAGAACTTGGTAATCTGTGATAACATCAGTTTCCAGTAAGCTCTCTTTCTATTCAACCTGTTCTAAGCCCTCTCTTTGATAAGCAACTGCTATAAGGGGAACTAAGATCAAAGGGTCTCAGGATTACCCTTAGACTGACTAAATCTCTTTGGAGTCAACTTGTAATCTCACTGTGTGTGTGCTAATTTTTTTTCCTATTTTTAATCATGCAGTATGGAATTGAATGAGTTTCATTACCTTCATATGCAAAATGGCTAATGGCTAAAAAGATGTTTTAGTTTTGTTTTGCTTTCTTTATTTTAATATGCCCCCTCTCAGTTGGCAAGGCAGGCCAGGCCAGGCCAGGCCAGGCCAGGCCAGGCTTAAGGGTGGGTTGTTAGGGGAGGTAGGGTATCCTTGTAGAGTGTTTTGTAACTCTTGATAGATTTCCAATGCAGTACAACTGTGGGACGTTTTGGTTTCAATGATTGACTAAGATGTTTTTAAAATTGAGTGTTTTCTTACCCTTGATGGATTTACAATGTAATACAACTGTGCGATGTTTTGGTTTCACTCAATGACTGATATGTTTTTAAATTGACAGTGGTCAAGGGGAGACAGTGACAAGTATTCTGATTGATCTGAATGGCTTTTGGACCTATGAGAACAGGGAACTGCTAGTACAAGATGTCAATAACGAAGACCATACTTGAAGGCAGCTCCATACCAAATCCTTGAAGGCAGCTCCATACCAAATCAAAAATGTGCTTCATTTACATCTAGGCTTCCCAGACACTTATCATTGAAATTAATGGGTCTCCTGAAATGTCAAGGAAACTGGCCTTTAATAGGCTTTAGGAAGTTGTCTAAGGGTATGGAATCAAGACTTGTGTGATATTAGAACCAGAGGATATTTTTCTTTGTCAACTTTTTGTTGGTCTTTGATATGGGTTTTGTCATTGTAGTAATCACCCCCTCCTTTTTTTTAGAGGAGAATGGCTTCAAAGGAGATTTATTTGAGTGCCCTTTTATCTCAGCAAACTTTGGTCAATAACTTCACTCGAATGGAACCCGTGAAAAGGCTGTGTACTATAAAAAATAAAAACAAACTTTACTAAAATAAACAAATCACAAAAAAAAATTAATGATACCTTCTTTTTTCGTAATTAATGGTCGAGCTTAAAAGCTTCGAGCTTTTGTAAATGCAACCATGAGAACTTACATAGATCTATGCTTTTTACAATTGAAATGCAACCAGCTCGAGGGTAGATAGAAGTTTCGCTGTTCTCTCCAAACTGATTTGCAAGGGAGGATAGATACAAAAAAAACAAAAATAAAAAAGAAACTTTCATTCAACCGAATAGAAGACCTGTACCAACAAATTGATAGGGTTGCAACGAGGTCGCTTTTTAGTCCACTTGTGGAAAATGCGTCGATGTGCTCAGTTGAAAAGAGGTCACAATCGAGAACAAGCCTCCTGGTTTCTATTAGAAGTATATGGATGTCACGCAGGCTATGGTACACGTGCGTGACCATTCCGGTCCATCCATTCGTTGTGACAATCGGTTACCATTCACAGGCGTGGTGACTGTCGTATCAGATTACGTTCTCTAAACCTGTCTTTACAGATGACAGACGAAATAAGGGCTTCTTCACCATCAGTTTTGCATTGACTGCCGGTAGAGACGGTTATTGCTAATAACAATGTCACACCATGCAAAGCGCTTGCTTGTCGTCTGCACATCAATGTGAATGGATATTCCTTAAAATAAGACATCCGGAGACACTTACTGACTCATTTAACTGGCGTTTATCACGCAGTTGAGGGTCATACGCCTTTGGACTTCCCTTTACGAATCACTATGCCTGGTAACGATCATGGATCTGCTGACGGGTTTTCAGCTAAACTCGCGATCTTAGAGGGAAAATCAATCATAACTTGCAGCCGATCTTCGCAAGTTTACTTGGTGTTAAATCGAATAAATGGAATCATTAAAAACTTGCTGACAATCTAAACCAACATGAGGAAACAACAAATTTAATATTACTCGGTGTTAAATAGAATAAGTGGAATCATTAATAAACCTGCCGTGATAGATAAGAAAATTGAGGTGAATTAACATCCAATAAGTTTCATGCATATTAAGTTTGAAACTTTGTCTTCCGTGGAATTCAGTTTCGTGAATTTACACCAATGAAAATGAAATGACTCGTGACAACGATAGTTTTTCTTTTAGATTGAATAGTGTTACAGCCACGTCTATGACACATTATGCGAGAATAACATTTTACGTGGTCTTCTTAATCAATATATTCACTGAACACTTTATAAAATTGCAAGGTTAATATTAAACTTTATGGTCATGCGATCTTGCGTCATTTTTCGCAGACTTGAAGAGCTATTTCATGACTTTTAGAACAGCTCCAAGCATCAGCTAAATACCAAGTTTCAACTTTGGTGTTACCGGAAGGTTAAAACACGTCAATCTTTGAAGTAACTTGTCAGTTTTACATATCCATGCCCTTCTTCACTCGTTTCAGGATAACAAATACTTTTAGACATCTTTCGAGTTGTGGATAAATGAGTTAATTTTTTAAATATTTACACCTTTGCCTGTTTCGAAATAATGTACTATCCAAAATATTAGAGCAGCCATTTTACGAAATCATGAACTGTGGTGACAAAGTTGTAATTTGTATCTAATAGGTACATATGAGAGAACCTCTTGGTACATGATGCAATCACAGATAATTTGATCTACACTAAGTTACTCCCAAGATCTCCCTAACAATTTTCCTCACAGTTTGGATCGTTTTTTAGAATTGGCTGACCCTTTGCTAAAGCGTCATTATCATTAGTACCTTTGTAGAAGTCAAGAGGCAGTAGATTTGACCTGAAAATTGTGCCTCCTGTCATGCGCGGCATATTTTTGTTTCCTTACGGAGGAAGCAGTCAATACTACAAGCTTCCGACTTTCCCTCGAGATCGAGTACAGAGCTTCGTTACTTTACCGTTGTTTTCTTATCTTACTGAGTATTACAGTCTCAACTTTCAGTTTCCTTAAAATCTATCCGGCGAAAACTCTGGCGACAGTAGGGGCTAGTGCATGGAACAATTCATCAAGGACTGAACACAGCACGATACAAAAAAACAGTATCCAGTGCACCGTGGATACAGTTTTCATTAATTTCTTGTTGCCTGCACGAGATTGTAATGATCACATTGGCAGCCACCAAAGGACTCAAACCGATTCTTCTTTTAGTTTGGATCTGTTTAGCTACTTTTATACATTTTCACTCAGCTTTAAACCCAGTTCTCTATTGCTGGACGACAAGAGATCTAGAAGTAAAACAAGTCGTGAAAGATATGCGGCAGACATTTTCCTTATAGCAAGTTTCTCTCCTCTTAAAACCCGAGAAGTATTTGACTAAGTACTATTTTATTTTAAATCTATTTGGAACTACTTCGAGTGAGGTGATTGTTGCCTCAATAAGTCGACGAAACTGTTACCAAGCAGAACTGCTCGCTTGATATTCGAAGCCCTGCTTTCAACTGCCCCTTGTCAAGGTTGTTTTAAACTGCTCCAAACATAATTCGAACCCAATGGCTCCCAACAAATTTGACCACAGGCACAAATGTGACTTGACATCCACTGCTATTTCGCCCCTGTTTAAGGGGGGTGACAACTCTAACAAACGCTGTTTCGGGACAAAGCCAAAATTGTTCCGGGAATCTAGAGATTTCTCCGGGAATCGGGACACTTGGAAATGCTACCGGGAAACATGCGATAATTCCGGGAGATTGCAGAAAAAAATCGGGACATCGAAGGAATTTTTATTTCACGTTATTATTTTTGTTAAACTCAGTAAGTTTGGCATGAAATCTTGTGTAAATGAAAACACTCTTGTTCTTTTTGCCAAAAACGGGGACGGAGTGTTAGTTGTCAATTGTCCCAAAGAGGTATCGCAAACACATGTGTCATCTTTTCAAGGGGTTTGGAGTGCCATTTTCCTTGCATCAAGCGCTAGCGTGCTATACAAAATGAAAGCTGTACAAAATGAAAGCGACACTAAATGCGAGCAGAGATGGCAGAAATTCGTCAGCTGTATTGGAAGTGGCTGGTCATCGCACACACCCAACTCGCAGTAATGGAGACGGACCAGCTGCTTCATCAAAGCTTTCATGTGTCAGTAGACTTTGGAGTGTTGGGTCGGCGTGTTTTATTGCTGATGGTGGCAGGCTTTGTCTATGCACACCAACGCAAGAGTTACAGAATTGAATGGAGACCCTCCGCAACGGCCACGAAGCTTACGGTTTAACTGAAAAGAGACTTGGAGAAATTTACAAATGTAAGGTCAGGCTATGGATTACCCGTCAAAGATTAAAGCGTTGGAGCAAAGAACCACTGAAAGGTTACCGGGAAAGAAGACCGCCAGCATGGGAAAGTATGGTACCCCTGCAACGAAAACCATGGAGAATACAAGGATATCCTCAGAAGGGAAGAGAAGCATAGAAGGTCTTCTAAGAGAACATGGTCTTGAAAGTAGACTAAATGAGTTCTAGTTCACTTCTGTTACAACGCTTCGTACAGAAGGTATGTTCGGAGTATACAACCGAGATCAGGTGGTTCCATCTGCACTTGAATTTAAATACCGTATTTTCTCGATTAAACGCCCCCGGCGTTTATTAATGAAAGGCAATTTTCTGCCATTTTTCTAGGTTGATTTATTATTACCGATCCTTGGAAACCTAAGGGCAGTTTCTCAGTGCTGGACGATTTTTCCCTGGATTACTCGAAGTTACAGTTGCGCTCATCGTAGCCGTTGTTTCATGGAAATTCGCCATTGATAGGGATGAAAAAGTCGTCTGTACTTTCTTAGACCTAAGAAAAGCTTTCGACGTAATTGAACACAACATCTTGATCAGTAAACTGTCAAAACAACAGATGGGCCCTTTAGTGTTTCCCAGTCACAGCTTCAATTTTCGCGCCGTGAGTGAAAACGACGTTTTCAAGGCTCTACGAACCAGTTCCGAGTAAGGAAACACCATGGACATATCAAAGGCCACAAATGCAGACACCATTCCAGCTAAAGTCATCGGGACTGCTGCACCATACATCAGCAATGTTGTAGCTAAGTTATTCAATACATCTTTGAGAAGCGGCCGATTTCCGTCCATTTGGAAAACGGCAAGAGTAACTCCCTTGTTTAAAGGGGGGCTCCAGACCGAACGTGATAATTACAGACCAATTTTCATTCTTCCCTGTATCTCAAAAGTGCTTGAATCGTTTGCCAACACTGATCTTCAAGGTTTTACAGTAGACACCGGCCTCATCACTGACCATCAATTTGCATAGGCCAGGTACTCGTCTACCACAGTTGCGCTCATCGTAGCCGTTGATTCATGGAAATTCGCCATTGACAGGGGTGAAAAAGTCGTCTGTACTTGCTTAGACCTAAGAAAAGCTTTCGACGTAATTGAACACAACATCTTGATCAGTAAACTGTCAAAAAACGGTGTCACTGGAAATGAACTTGAATGGTTCAAAAGTTACCTACAGGGAAGAAACCAATTCGTGTCATACGGAAGTGTCGAGTCCGAACGTCGTCTAATCACGCACGGAGTTCCGCAAGGTTCGGTTCTAGGACCTACATTATTCAACATCCATATCAACGGTACCACCGACACTTGCACAGATAGCGACGTAGTACTATACGTCGACGACACAGAAATCCACGCCAGCGCAAAAGATGTAAGTGCTGCAGAAAAATGTGTCAACAAAGATCTAGAAAGTACAGCAACATGGTGGAATCAGAACGGTTTAATCAGTAATCACAAGAAATGCAAGGCTATGTTGATTGCATCAAAGCACGCTGTTAAAAACACCCAAGCGTTACAGATTATCCTCAATGGAAAACCAACGAAACAGTCAGATTACTTTAAGTACTTAGGAATTTACCTCGATCATTGTCTGACATGGAGCAAACATGTAGCCTATATACAATCTACGGTTTACCCTAAACTAAAACTGCTTAACAGAATTTCATCCTTTCTTAGTCGCGATATTTTGCTCAGAATCTGCAAGCAGACTGTATTACCTTTGTTAGACTATGGTTGTGTTGTACGGGGCGAATGTAGCAAAGAGAATGCCCAACGTTTAGAGCGCCTGCAAAACCAAACAATGCGAATAATATTGCATGCTGACCATAAGACATGTACTCAGGAGATGCGCGCCAAATTACAACTATTATCACTTCACAGTAGACGCCTTTTCATCAAGCTACAGTATGTTTACAAGATAATTAACAACATCAACTGCCCTAAGCAGTTGACAGGGTACTTAGTGAAACGATCACAGAGACACTGTCGAGCCTTTAGAGATCCAGCATTATTAGATCTACCACAAGTTAAGACCAAATGTGGACAGACCTCGTTTAAGTTTTCGGCTGCGAGTGCCTGGAACAAACTGCTAAGAGAGATTCGCGAGCTCACAACACTCGCACAATTTAAAGGCAGAACTTTCACTTACCTCGTAAACACGGACAGCGTAAATCATATTTGTACAAGTTAAATGTAATTTTTATATATAAATTATACATTTTAGATTTGTAATTGTAATTCTTATTGCTTGTAATTCTTTTTAACTGGTCACCGATTAATACCAGTCGATCTATATCTTGATCGACTGACCGGTTTCTTACCAGGATAAATAAAGTTATTATTATTATTATTATTATTATTATGTTACCGTACATGCGGCACGTGTACCATGTTGCAATCAAGATCTGTATCACTAACAGCACATCAACAATATATGAATGATACAATGAATATATATGAAGTTCATATATTTTGAACTGCGGTATCAAATACGTATGATGCACGATCCTTCGCAGTAGATAGCGCTATTCATGCAATAGCGAAAATCAGACCTGAAAAAAATCAGGCCTGTACGGGATTCGAACCACTGACCTCTGCGATACTAGTGCAGCGCTCTACCAATTGAGCTAACAAGCCAACTGGGAGCAGGCCGTTAAGTTGATTCGTAATAAACCCGTGATGATAAATCAGATACAATGAATATATATGAAGTTCATATATTTTGAACTGCGGTATTAAATACGTATGATGCACGATCCTTCGCAGTAGGATGTTATTGTTATTCGCAGTGGGATGCTATTGCATAAATAGCGCTATCTACTGCGAAGGATCGTGCATCATACGTATTAAATACCGCAGTTCAAAATATATGAACTTCATATATATTCATTGTATCTGATTTATCATCACGGGTTTATTACGAATTAATTTGATGGCCTGCTCCCAGTTGGCTTGTTAGCTCAATTGGTAGAGCGCTGCACTAGTATCGCAGAGGTCAGTGGTTCGAATCCCGTACAGGCCTGATTTTTTTCAGGTCTGATTTTCGCTATTGCATAAAATAGCGCTATCTACTGCGAAGGATCGTGCATCATACGAATATATGAATGATGTAGAACAAGTAGTAAATGATATGAACGCAAAGGTTTAAGTTTATAAACGGCAATGTCAACAACATCCGTCTTCAAGAGGTTACTATTTAGTTGTAATCGGTCCTTGTGACCTCAGTCGACCCCGAATAAACGCCGGGCCCCCGATTAAACGCCCCCGGCGTTTGATGATGAACTTTATTCATGTATGTATGTATGTATGTATGTATGTATGTACGTACGTACGTACGTACGTACGTATGTATGTATGTATGTATGTATGTATGTATGTATGTATGTATGTACGTATGTATGTATGTATGTAAATCTTTATTTAAACACGGAAAATCATCAGTTACATAATAAAAACTAAGATTAATCAACTGCTTTACATGATTGCCGTGTGGGAATCCTATATACCGACTACGTGAAGATTTCGCCTAAAATGGTTAATGGATGAAGCATTCTTTAAGTGTTTGGGCAATTTATTCCATAACATGGCCCCACTGTAAGAGAAGCTTCGTTTCAAATAATTGGTGTTTGGTTTGGACAAGGCCAGCCTTCCCTCAGAGTTTCTTGTGTCGTACACAGAGTGATGCTGAGAGAAAAGACTTTGCAGATATTCGGGAGCAAGGTTGTTTATAATTATATACATCATTATGGCTTTTTGTTTCTCTCGTTGAAGAGATAGCCTCTCCCAATCGAGGGTGGAGAGAAGGTGGTTTAAGCTCGTATCAAAGGGTAATTTAGTGATAATTCTGGCTGCTCGATTCTGTAATTTTTGGAGCTTATCGCACAAGTAGCCACTTAAACAGTCCCAGACGGGGTTGCAGTAATCAAAATGGGGCATAATCAAAGCGTTATAAATTTGGATTGCAGTTTCTTTGGATATAAAGGGCCGTACACGCTTTAGGGCGCCTATAGCTGAAGAGAATTTCTTGCAAATCCCTTCAATGTGGCTACCCCAAGAGAGTTGGGCATCTATAGTAAGACCCAAAGATTTGGTCTTGTCGACTCTCTTGATAATTTGGTCATCAATTCTAATTTCTAAGTCGTTGCATTGGGCAGATAGTCTTTGTCTTGAACCAATAATCATTAATTCTGATTTCTAAGTCGTTACATTGGGCAGATAGTCTTTGTCTTGAACCAATAATCATTAATTCTGATTTCTAAGTCGTTACATTGGGCAGGTAGTCTTTGTCTTGAACCAATAATCATTAATTCTGATTTCTAAGTCGTTACATTGGGCAGATAGTCTTTGTCTTGAACCAATAATCATTAACTCTGTTTTAGCAACATTTAGACTGAGCTTGTTAGCTTTCAGCCAACGGCTAAGGTTATTCAATTCAGGGGTTAGAGCTAGCTCAAGCTCTGTTAGTGTCTTAGCAGATATCGTAAGATTGGTGTTATCGGCAAACATTCTTGGTGCGGCGCCCCGCAGGGAGTTGGGAAGATCATTAATGTATATTAAAAATAGCAAAGGACCCAATATGCTACCTTGCGGCACGCCGCAACTGGGGGTACGGGCAGATGATAGTTTGCCACCGACACTTTCTCTGAGTTCGGCCACTCAAGTATGACGAGAACCACTTAATAGCTGCCAGATCGACACCCAAGTATGACATCTTGCGCAAGATTATTTCATGATCAATAGTGTCGAATGCCTTAGTGAGGTCAATAAAGACAACGCCGTTTAAGAGACCATTGTCGATATTTACCGACCAAGAATTTGTTGCCTCAAGCAAAGCCGTAAGCGTGCTATGTAGAGAAAGGAACCCTGATTGGCAGCCCAATAGCAATTTGTTATCATGTAGATAACGAAAAAGTTGATTGTAAACAATTCTTTCAAAAACTTTGGAAATTATAGGGATTACAGATATTGGTCTATAGTTGTTAGGATCCGATTTAATACCCTTTTTGAAAAAAAGTGTCAATTAAAAGTGTCCCTTTTTGAAAAAAAGTGTCAATTATAAAATAGCAGTAATAAAACCACTAAGTAAGGACACAACAAGATAATTTAGATAAAATAATAAATGACTAAGTATTAATATACGATTAAATAGCATAAAATATACGAATAAATAGCATAAAATTTGTGGTCAGCAGAATTAGGCTAGGGGACCTTAAGACGTGGGAGGGGGGGGAGGAATAGTCTGAGCCTAACTAAGATATAACTAAGAATCATGCACTGCAAAGACGTGGGGGGGAGGAATAGTCTGAGTCTAATTAAGATATAACTAAGAATCATGCACTGCAAACCAAGCAGCGCACACAGCCACCATCGTCCATTAACATTTTCAAATCCATTCCTCTAACTGCCCTCTTAAAACCCGCTAGTGAATTCAACGTCCTAAAACGGGAAGGTAGCTTAGCCCATAGCACAGGTCCTAAATACCTAAGGGAATGTCTGCCGTAATTAATAGAGTTAAATCTTGGAATAGTAAATTCTTTAACTCTTAAGTTATACACTGTGTGATTTGCTGAAAAGAAATCTTGTATATAGCTTGGTGCTAGCTTAAATTTTACTTTATACATGATGGTCGCTATATCTTGCAATCTACGGTTCACTAGGGTGGGAAATTTAGCCCATTCTAACAACTGCCTATAGTTAGCGTTCCAGTCACGGAAAACTGCCCTAAGACCCCTCTCCTGGACATCCTCCAGTTTTCTTGCATCACTTCCCCTACAAAAGTGCCATACAGTACTGCAGTAAGTCAAATAGGGCAAGACTGCAGCCTTATACAGCTGCAGCTTAGCAGTGGTTGGTATCAAGTTGCGCAACCTGATCATTACTCCCACTCTCTGACTAGCTTTTTTGCAAATCTCACTTATGTGGACATTAAAGGTCAATTGAGAAACAATGCGTACACCTAATAATTTAATGTTCTGATAGTTGGAAACTCTATTACCGTCTATGTCAATATTGATATTGGCATCTTTTTGCTTTCACTCGATGTTTTTCCTTGTATCAAAAAGATGATGCGAAACATCAATTATTAGCCGAAGGCGAGGTGAATATCGTCGAATAATCCCCGAGACAAAGTCAAGGGGATTATTCGACAATATTCACCGAACCTGAGGCGAATAATTGTTTTAGTATAATTTCAGAGCTGAACAACAGAGAAATTTCTAAAATCATAACATTTTAGTAACATTTATTAACATTTTATTTTAACATTTTATATAAACCGCGTGGAACGGTTTATATAGGGTCATGTAAGGAACCACTCGACCAATCAGATTGCTGGAAACTCTTCGCTCGGCTCTGAAAATATACTAATTACTTAAATAATCAGCTTGAGGTAATGCTAGTAGTAGTGGTGGTGGTGAGGAGGAAAGGGGAGGGGGAGTGGAGTGGAGATAGAACACCTTTTTCACTAAATGTCGGACGGTATTCTGATGGTCAAAATGGGAAAGTTTGCTTTATACATGAAGGAGACAAATTAGTAAGAACTCGACCCTGGTGAATTCAAACCAAACTTTATTAAACTCATAAACAAGTTTATTCTGCACCAGCGGTAAGCTCCCTCTCGCGATCTTTTTTGAGGAGACCCACGAATGCTCTCTTCTCGGCGGGATGCTGGAAGCGTCTATGGCCAAACTCGGACGACAAGCAATGACTGTGAACGAATGAAATGTCAAAATGATCATTATCAGAATAAATTCACTGATTTCTGGAGCTCATTAATTCATACTTAGCTCCAATTCTGAAAAATATCAGACCTGTGTACAACGTCCACTTAAATAATTCCTTTATTTAGCTAACACTTACTGTACGTTCACACACTAAAACACAAATATTAAGCTGCTTGTCGTTATAGGATCCTCGTCTCACCTTGCGCAGAGTTAGGACACATTTCACTTTGCCTACAACATATCCCTTGACCATGACGTAGTCTTCGTCCACTTCACCGTAGTGAGGGAAACTGCCCTAAAGGTAAGCCAGTGAGAGAGTTAAAGCATTGGTAAGGTGCAAATTACACAAAAAAAATACTTGTATTTCTTAACTAAGTTTGAAGAAAGTTTTCACAAGATTGGAAAGAGAGAGACGTCATGAGCTCTGACCTTTTTTTTGAGCTGAAAACATGGAGATTATTACACTGATCTGCTGGTGCCACTATTTTAAATCCAACTCAGCAACCTGGCCTGTCATTTGTGAGGTACCAAAGTTTCGATACGTCTTTTTCTGTCTCTAGGCAGTGGCTTGAATAATGTAAGGAGCTTCTGAGCTCAAATAACCTTTTTTGTTCTGATCAGAACAGCAGTTGTTTGTGAACCTTGCGTGTTGTAGTTTTGCGTGTGCGGTCAGGTTACAAAGCTGTTTTCAAAACCGTAGCGTCCATAGGCGAGTTTTAAGATACTTCAAGATAATCTCAAAATGCATTGAATAGTAAAATGTGATTATACTTCTTACTGGCGGTATTTTAAATCAGTCGGGTTTTTGAGATTACTTCTCAGATGAACTAAAGGTAAAACATGTCTTAAATTGTGAATGATGGCAGAAACAAGCAAACGGTTGCCCAGATGTTGAAATGTTTTTTTTATACATTATAGTAGCATCTGTTGTCTTATCTTATTTAAATTGAGCATTTTCACTAGAAGTAAACTTTTAGTGAAACCAAGTTGTGACGAGTTGTATAAGAGCGTTAAGGGCGAGAAGATTATGCAAGCTTTAGTAGATATTTCGTTAAGTTTGCAGCATTGTATGTTTGTGCTTAATTAGAGTCAAATGGCTTCGGGGACTGGTTTGGTAAAGGACTCTCTTACCCGTTAAGTAGACGCACCCGTGGACCCGAAACCACTATTGTACTTTCCTCTCACCGGTTCATTTCACCCTTGTGTCTCTGTTTGGATGGTATTTCAATTCCGTACCATAGTACAGTAAGTTGTTGGTCAGTGGTGACAACTTGATGTACCGTACACTGCCCGTTGTGACTTTGAAGATTATAAGTGGAAAAAAATCAATCTACTGAATTAAAGAAAACATTTTTTTCATATTTAAACATTCAAACCATATCCATCATTCAACGTCTATAGCTGCTTGTCTCAAATAAACAAAGGATATTATAGAACTCATGTCTCTACCCTGCATGAATTATTTTAGGTGGATAACGACAGAAAGGAATATTTTCATAGTGAATTTTTTCAAGCTGAAGTGCCACAACTACAGGCCAATATATATCGCCAAGCCTAAACAATGAGCTCGGAATGTTTCTTTCAATGTTGGTTCGATCAGCGCAAACAAATCTCGTAGGAGAGTACCTGTTTTAGATATGGGATACTAAAAATACACTTCAATTATAAATGTGTTTTCTTTTTCCTTTTTCTTTCTTTTTCTTTTTTTTTTTTTCTTTTTTCAATTCCGGCTTAACAGCAAGCCTATCAACAGCAATAAAGATAGTACATAAAGAACTAAGGCCGTTCTCGATATATTGGAACACTTTAGTTCAGGTCTGCAAAATATTATAAAGTATAATATAAAATGAGACAAACAGCAACTCATGGAAAAGGTTAAACCTAATTCTTAACCAGCCGTTTTGAAGATCAGTAGAGGGTTTTATCCAAGAAACCAATTAAACCAGTAAAAAGTGATGTTAATGACGAAAAATTAAAGTAATGAAGTCTCATTAAACACATTCCGTTACATTCTCTAATATCATTAAGATAAGCCGCTCCTTGCTGTGTTACTCGGTTTCACTTCTCCGTCAAGTTTTAATCGCTTATATACCAATATTCACTCTTGATCTTCAACGTATGAGAAAAAGCTCAATTAAAGTTCTAGTGTTGATGTTTTTCACAGTGCATCCATAAAATGCTCACAGTTTTATGTGGTGTTACATGAAATTCAGCATTTATTAATGAAGGGGCTTACCTCATTCTTTATTTCACCACTTATTTTAATTATCTATTTATTCACACAAGGCCTTTGACTTTGCTGAGTAGAGTGCAGATGTTGACGAATCGCTTGGGATTGCCGATAACAACTTGTCTCCAGGTCGATATATGCTAACGTAACCGTGATTAGCTAGTCTACACTGAGAATGAGTCACTTGGCTTTAAAACAAATATAATTCACAATATGTACAACAGAGGAGTTGGATTTTTATCGGTATTATTAAGATAAAAGATACACATTATATTATATACAAGCCTGAAATATGTACATTTTCGGAGTAAAAAGAAGTCGATGCAATAATAAAAAGAAAAGTCGATGGCTCCCTAATTTAAACTCAACTGCACCGCATTCGTCGAATGGTGCCAATGGCTGCTCGTCTGACTTCTCTGATCTTCCAGCAGTAAAGGATCGGGTTCAGAGTTGAGTTAAAGTAGATAAGGGTTATAGAAATTGCCCAAATGGAAACAAGAATTGGTGCCGTACAACCTTGTGCGATCATTACTAAAACAGTTGTACCAAAGGGGAGGTGACAGGCAATTAATGAAAACTGTATCCACAATGTACTGGAAACTGTTTTTCTGTATCGCACTGTGTTCAATGGCTCGTTTCCATTTGGTTGGCCTTGCCGAAGATTTTCTTGTATCTGAGCTCGATGCTGAAGAAGCTTTCGATAAATCTTTATATAACAGCAAGTCGAAACCGTTAGAAACAAGAGAACATTAGCCGAGATGTAAGCAAGGGAGACTGTAAGGATGTCGATCCAATTAAGCGTGATAACACAGCCGGTGATGGCAGCCCAAGAACAGACCACGATAACTAAAGTTTTCCTTAAAGTAACTACGTGTTTGTATCTGATGCCCAGGAGCAGAGCGAGACATCTGTCCAAGCTTATTGCGGCCACTGTGAACAAAGATGCTAAGCACAAGGTTGTATTAATGTAACCGGTGAGTCCCACTGTGACGGCAGCAATTTCCTCCATTTTAAATTGGAACGCCATCAGAAGCGTGATGAAAATTGGCTGTGAAATGAGCCCAGCGCACAAATCAGTGATCGCCAGGAAGCCTAACAAGATCTTAGAAGGTGGATGGAGGGACGACTGCTTTTTAAGGGCGGCTAAAATGAGAAGATTACCCAGAATAGAAGTAATCGCGAAAATAATATTAAGAAAAATAAGAAACCATAGCGTTAACTTCCCACCAAACCAGTGCAAGCCTGCTTTTGGGATTGTCCATCAGCCATGTTCTGTGACGGGAACTTGCTATCGCATGATCGCTGGTTACTCTGATACTGTGTTTTGGATCTGGAGTCAATTTTTTAAATCAGTGGTAACAAATCAGGAATAGCCAAAGTCGAAGTCGAGATTAAGTTGATTCAAACATGCAGCTGCTACCAACTGAGTTTGGCTAAATCCCGCCCTGATGATCATAGTTTCACTTTTAACTAAAAGCCGAAATGTCATCTAACTTAATCAATGAACACGCCGGATTTCAAAGTCACTTGAACTGACAGTTTGCAATTAGAAAAAAATGTTCATGTTTGATTTGTGATGTGGAAGAAAATGTCGGAACATTTTTTTAATTCACCAATGTCACTATAATTCTGATGATTAAATTTTCTCCATTATTATCATTGAAGCGAATGGAAAAACATCGATGGGGAAACTGTTTATTGTTTTTGACTGCTGTCAAATCTCGTTATTTTTCTTAATTCGTGAATGAAATCAGTCCATTATTACATTTTGAACATTTTTTTCTTAAATGAAGGAGCCGATAAACTCATGGCGTTTCCATCTGGCCGTAAAAAAAAACATTTGTTGGTCGCATTATGGTGCGACCCACATAAGACCTACCTACGTTCGCAGGTACATACGCACCTCCAAGACTATGTCACATCTCGTACATGTATCTACATATGAACGTTCGACAAAAGAACAAACTGATAATTTGACACACTATTATATCAATCGAAATTTAAAATTTTGAGTTTTTGCTGAGATACAATACTTTTCCAAAATAACTGTAAAAAAAAAAAATGGAAATTGAAATGTCAGTTTTACGGAAGTGAGCTTTCGACTCCACTAAGTCCATTACAATTAGAAAATGGTCCCCGACTTTAAGTGAAGCTTTAAAAAATTTGGAAAAAGACGCAGAAAATATAACTTTTCGGTAAGTGCTTTCATTTCTTCTAACTCTTGACTAAATCAACACTTTATGTTAATTTAACTTTTGAATTTCAGAATCTTAAACGTTGAATGGAGCATGTAGGAAGGCGGTTAATTTGATGGGTCAAGAGCAAAGCTAAATACAAATTTTTAAACGTTATCGGCTAACTTTATGGAAATGAAGCTTTTCAAAATTTAATGAAGAATGGTAGGGTCCAGTACATCATTTTCCAGTTTTCACAATATTTCTGACCATTTGTTTCGTTCAAGAATAATTATTAACCCAACAAATGTATACATTTGTATAAATGAGAGTTTGGATGATTCTTTTCCGACGGAGTGTGCCTGTATGGGGAACGAAACTCAAAATACTCTCCTTACCTTTTCTTAACCATCCACCATTTTGTTTTGTTGCGCTCTCGCGACTTTCCGGTCAATAAACTTAATTTCCACCTTCTGCACTCAATTTCAACTTACTACTTTATTTGGGATGGACCAATGAGCATACTAAAATTATGGCATGCATATTGATAAACTGCAGAATACCCATTTTTTTTTTTAAGATTACTCCCATCCTACGAATCGCAACGACCTTGGATCCTCTCATCTTGCCTATTAAATGAATATTTAAATGAACATTTATATTCCAAGGAATATAAATACTCCTGCAAAATCAAAGAGATAAATCCAGATATTTCACAAATTTTGAAAGTGCAATTGAAATCAAAAGGTAAATTACAATTCCAGTTACCGTGTTATTTTAATTTCTTCTTGCACTCCGACGCTTAATGCATAACGTGTCGCTAGTTTAATAGTGTCTACTGTGCATTGTTAATGACTCCTCGTGCTCTAACCAAAGTTATTATTGTGATTAATATTAGCTTTTCAAGTTTTGTAAATTATTAATGTTAGCACTGTTAGTACTGTTATTACTGTTTGTGCTGTTAGTACTGTATGTAATGTTTTATTTTGCAGGAATTAATAGTACAAATAATAAATTAATATAGATATAAAAAACCGCGAACGCTTTTTGCTCCGAGTTGAAATAAATTTATGCCAAGGAAGCACTATGGCCGCTACTTGAAAAAAGATGGGTCTAGGTTAGGTGGGTGGTATCCTCTTCAGCTTCCTTGTTGTTGTAGTAGTTATTGGGAAGAAATAAAAGTTACTCTTAACAGTGTTCAGCTTATTTATTTTGGACTCGACCAAATCTCTTCGGATGGGTGGGTGATGTTAGCAATAGTAGTATCTCAAAAAAGCCTTAAATTGGTCAGCGGTATTAACAGTGCCTCATAGATAACTCAGTTTGCCAGCCGGCAATCAATTTGAACATGTTATAGAAACCTTAGCAGCCTTGACTTGGAAAAATGTTTTCGAGAGCTTTCATTCCAAACGGAAAGGAAATTAATTCAAGCTCAAATGAGTTGCATAGATTTTCTAAATGAGCCGAGGAATTAGCTGATAGATACCCGTTATTATAATTAACAATTATTCCACGAGCGCGCGTTGGATATGAGATGATAGATAGCCAACGAGGCGCGTAGCGCCGAGTTGGCTATAATCACCTCATATCCAACAAGCGCGAGTGGAATAATTGTTTTATTAAAAACGTTAAATTAAATTATTAAATTTTATTAAATTTTTAGCTCCCTTTTAATTTTAAGCTGCCACGTACGCTTACCATATTTGTAGATTATGGTATATTGGCTGATATACGATAATGGCTAAGCCAATAAAAAGTCTTGAATTGCATTATCCAATGATCTAGTTTTTTATAATTGTTTATATACCATATGTACAAATTTTGCTGCTCTTTCATTGCTCTTTTTTTTTTAGTTATGCCCCTGGTAAGAAATTTCGCAAAACATTAGCTATGCAGGCTACAGCCATCTTGACCTCACTCATGGTCCATACTACATACGTCGTGTTCACTCCTTCCTTTTGAATCTGTACCTATGTGATCATTGGCAACGTGATGGGTTTACCGGGACGTTCTCCTCCAAAAATAAACGACAGTTTACAAAAGAGACAGAGGGTCTTAAATTAGTGCGCAGTTTGAATGACTACTCTCAAGTTCCTGTCTTCGTCGGGTTTGAATGCAGGTCGCGTTTGCCTTGGGCATAAGGTGTGGTACACCACTCCATCCAGATACTAGTTGGGCGCTACTATCAACCGAGCAACGAAGCCACATCGTGGGAACAAGGCAAACTTTAGTGCACGCATCGTTCTCTTAGAGGAGTGTGAAAAATTGTGATCCGTTGTTCTCTAAGTTCTGTCCTTGCTGCCTTTCGAACTCTTGAGAAGATTAGCGCCTTGTCATTTCTCGGAGGAAGTTGATGCTGGCTTCCATCTCATTGATTTTTCTGTGAAAGTACCAGCGTAAGTCATCGATTTTCTTTACCATGCATGCGAAAAATAGTAGGACCTGATAATCTGTAGTTATATTCAGTAGTGACAGGGGACTACGGAGGTAAATTGAAAGCGAGGATTGAGGAAATGATCGTCACTTAAGAAAGCTCTTAATCGATAAACACATTCTCTTTGTCAGTCACAGAAAATGTATAGAGAACAGTGTAGATGGGTTTATAGGGATGGGATGAATAAATGCCCGATGGTTTTATTTATGGTTTTTGAAAAGCAATCCTGATAATGTTGCTTGTAACACTCGACCGACTTTCCCATACAAGGCAGATTTCGTTCCTTTGATAGAAAATCTAAATATTCCAGCAACAAAATAAGATCGTGACGTACGAAAACGAAACGTGAAGTTCTAATTTCAGTTGCCAGCTCAGTTTTCTTCGAATGACATACAACCTCTGCACGATTTCCTGTCTGAACACTGAGTGTGTTACAGACAATTACATTTTGGTTAACATAGAAATTAGAATCGCATCATTGAATACAATCTCGCATTCTGATTGGTTAACGAAGCGAAGTATTTAGCGTGGAATTTTGAGTTGAAAACGAGGCTAAGTGAAATTGTTTCGCATCTTCGTAAGCACAACTGTTACAAAGTTTGGTTTCTAAGTCAATTTAAAATGTTTTCAAAACCACTGTCACCTTCTAGAGAGTAAAAACAAAAAAGCATTTCAAAGTAAGCCTGAAGTTCTTCCTTGTTTTGAAGTGAACTTCAAATTATTGGAGAGGCATGAAAAAGCTCTTTCGCTCGCGACAACTCGAAAGCGAGAAAATCCTTTGAAAACGGTTCAGAAAAAAACAATCTCCGAGCTAACAGGTCACGCCAACCCGGGTTCAATATCCATCTGCAGCCATAATCTTTCAGAAAAACAACAACGGATGTCAAGCAAGTTGGCTGGGTTTTCAGTCGTACCACTACGACTGTCACTGCTGCCAACGCCAGCGACGGTCCACGCACTAAAGCTTTGCGCAAAATTTAGGTGAACAGTCTTGCACTTCCATCAGTAGTTGGCAATAACACAGCATCAATGAATAACGGCATTGATGATCTAGCAGCAAGAGTTCTAGGTGGATTGTTCACCAATGTATCGTTCAACAACTCTCCAGTGAATATTTCTATCAACTTTGAGTCGAATGCTCATCCCAACGATTCTGAGCTAATGGCAGTTGCCTATAGTGAATTTCTACAAATAAAAAGATTAAAGTTTTTGGACTTTTCATGAAACACTTCTTTGTTTTTAAAAGAATAAAGAATCGATCAATACACGTATT
The DNA here is from genome assembly GCF_964205215.1 of Stylophora pistillata. Lineage (NCBI taxonomy): Eukaryota > Metazoa > Cnidaria > Anthozoa > Scleractinia > Pocilloporidae > Stylophora > Stylophora pistillata. The sequence goes on along the minus strand of NC_142528.1, from coordinate 17,661,178 downwards.
TACACTTCAAGGCACTTACCTTATATTAATCGCGATGTTATTGCACTCGAAGTTAGTGCTTTCGCTTGCACACTTCATTTCTCTCAGTTTGCCACCAAAAAGGTAAAAGATGTAAACTATTTTCCTTCTCGAGCAAATTATTTGGAATTTTGAAAAAAGATGTTAACGATAAACGGCTTGTACATTCAGTGAAATACCAGTATTTTCCTTAAATAGTGTGAAGCTTGTTTAAAAAGTTAGAAAATTATTGTAAAATCAGCACGAGGTACAAATCAAATTGTCGTAGGTTCAAACGTGTACGACTAACCTTGATTGTGAAACTTTATCTTCAGTCATAACTAAAAACAGAACAGAATCTAAATTGTTTGCTTTGTGTTATTTGTCTGAAAACAATTTTGAATGCAGAAATTAAATGGGAAAAACCCACAGTCAATAAACCTTCGAGAAAGTTAGAAATGAACCTTTCTGTTGATTGATTCCGATCTACCGAGAAGGTAAGCGAAGTAGTACTTCATGTGCAGAGATACCTTCATCAGAGACAGAGGGACATGCAAGTAGCCTAACATTTGACCGACTTCATTGAAATGAGCAACGATAAATGGTGATGTCAACCATCAAACTGCAGAAAATCAACGAATTACAAACCATACTGACTGATTAGGTCCTTACGTGATTTTGACTTCGAGTATGAATTACTTCCAACTGTCTGACTGTATAAAGAAAGACATATTTCCCAAGTCCAAAGAATTAATCGAAGACTAAAAAAACTGATCTCGCGTTTTTTGTTTTTTCAGATTTCCATTGAAAAAGTTTATGCAATTTACTCAAAATTTTACCCAGTTCCTGCCCCTCTTGCCTCCAGTACACCACCCATACCCTATTCTCATGGGTCCACACCCACCCTGTCCACCACCACATAACTCGTTAGACACTGGGAATTGCTTTAGAAATTAAGAAAGAAAGTGTTTATACACAAACCATTGACAAACGTATAATGCTTGAAATACAGTGTTTTTTTTTTTAATTTTTTATTAACAATACATAGTCACGAATTATTTAGAACCTGACCTTCTAAATTTTATCATAAACTCCAATTCCATAATGTTTTTTTACAGGTTAATTCTTCAGCCATAAGTCCTGTAAATGGTTGGTAAACGGTTTACTGTATCAATTAGATTGGAATGTACAAAGTAAAAAAAGGGCATTTTATCACCAGCTTCTGGAGATGTGTCTTCAATTTTGTCTTCAGTAAGTTCTTGTTTGGTATTTTATCTTTTGCTTGTCTGTGTGCCTTTTGGTTATTTCTTGCTTCCTTTACGATTACAGTTTCTGAAATTGTTCGTTCCACAGTTCTTGTCCAAAAAGATGTTTAATGAACATGACATATCTATTTCATGAGTTTCTCAGCAAATTACGAGTGCCTAAATCAAGGAAAATTTGCTGTGACTATAACAAAAAAGTACAACTGATCACATTCAGTCAGTCAAATTTTGACTGACTTAAATGATTTGTCTGTTCACAGTACACCTCTTAGGCGCTTTTACTACATATTCTTTGAAAAAAAATATGCTTTAAATTATATAGCTTGCTTTAGATTTAACAAATGGTAAACACCACAGCGTACACTAATAAGTTATGGATGCACGCGGGAGGTTGCTAAGCACGAAAGAAGCGTAAGAGTCGCTTGAGGCTATAGTCGAGAGCGACTCCAGCTTCTTGAGTGCTTAGCAAACCTCCCAAGTGCCTCCATAACTCAATAGTGTACGCTATGGTGTTTACCATTTGTTTTATAACATAACATTGATACATTGTAGCTAAAGAGTTCCCTTTTATTTAACAAATCTTACGTGACCAGAAAAAAAACAAGCGCGCGCGGAAAAAAGTCTTTGCATTTGCTCACGTCAGCAGCGCACACTCATGGGCAAATGGGGGGGACGCTAAATTGACCAATCAGAGCGCGCGCTTTACTTTGGTTATGCTATAAAATACATTTTAGAACAATTTTTTTCCCTCAAGTGTAAATTTCAACAAGCCGAGCCACAACTCCATCATATGCTTTAAAAAATGAAAAGAAGACTCCCAAATAGGTTGCTATTTGTGTGTATTTTAAGTGTATGATCATGGACAATAAAAGAAAGGATCTTGCAATGCTGTGGCAAAGTTCACTCCTAAACAACCAGCATGGAAGAACTCTCCACTTCTTTTGCAGCCAAGGCAGTCTTCCTTGTCATCTATCTGACACGCCTTGCAAACAGGAATATCCCTTCCACTGCCAAAAAGTGAAGTAAAAGTTCAAAATAATTGCTTAATTCTCAGTTTGCTATTTAGGATTGAACACAATACAGTGGTTATTGTAATAATAAGAAGGGAATAATTATTGTACTGACCTCAAAATGTCATTGTAACAGCTGCCAAAGAGTTTGGGTAGAAGCTTCCTCCTCTCAATAGAAACATTGACCATTCTGATCAGTCTGTTATCAGACAAGTCCCTGGCAAACTAAAGATAGATCTTACAGTTATATTATATAGACCACTTTCATAAATGGCTGCCGGATTAATATCCTTCTGCTTAAATTTAAATTTGCCTGGGTGGCCTCGCTTTAGATAATGTATTCTTTTGAATTTTGTACTGGAGAACGAGGCCACCTAGGCAAATTTAAATTTAAACAAAAGAATATTAATCCGGCAGCCATTTATGAAAGTGGTCTATATGATGTAAGATTTATTGATGCAAAAATGTAAATATTTACATCAAAAAATGTAAATATTTGTGAAATCGTTACTGTGCTCGTGGGCAGAGAGAGGAAAGTAATGACCACCCTAAGAACCAATGAGATTGAAGGACTTGTTATCGTGCCCTCTGAGAAGAAAATAAAGATCTTTATTTACCTTTGTATAGTAATTTACTCCCCACATATTAACTGTTTCATGTATCTGTTGTGGTTCAATTTTATCCTTGGTTCAAATTTTATTTTCCTTTGTTTCAAACTCATTATGAACATTAACATGACCAAAAACAAAGGAAAATAACATTTGAACCAAGTTATAAAATTGAACTACAACACATCCACCCACGTGTCGTCCTTGGAATTTTATTTGGTTAATAAAGATTTCTGGAAACTCACGCTTTCACAATCTTGAGCTGCTTTCTTTGTTTTCTGAAAAAAAAAAAAAAAAAAAAAAAAAAAAAAGAGAAGAAAGAGTGCAAACTAAACAGTTCCGTTCCACACGCGCATGTTGTTCACAGCGCGTCGTCTTTTCTTCCAAACCTGTGTACACTATCAAAATCCGTTCAGGCTGAGGTTAAAGAAAAATGTAATAATTTTGAGACTATGAAAAACGCTTTATTAAATAGTCGCTAAATCTTGACAACCACGAATGATTGTTGACATTTATGAAGATGATTTTGCATTCTTTCGTACTCATTTTCTCACCGGCAGAAGTTGTGCACCTGTGGAACGGACGCAGTAGATAGTTGCCTTCGGACAATTACTTTCGGGTTAAGATCATCATGCTGCATCGAAACTATGGAACGCTTTACTGGACGAGTCTCGAAAGATACAAACATTTACTACTTTTAAAAATTACTTAAAAACATTAGATCTCACGGGACTCCAGCGCGGTGAGGATCTCTCCTTAATTATATTTCCTGCTTTTAATGTTTACGTTTTATATATTCAACTCGGTGACTACATTGTTAAATTCTTATATTTTAATATTAGCTAAGTCTTAATCTCAATTTATTCAAATTCATATATCTTCACAAGGTTTTAGAATTTCCTTTTCTCTTTTTATTTCGTGGCGTACCTGTAAATTAGCTTTTAGCTAAGCGTTCTGACCACGTTAAATAAATTGATTGATTGATTGATTGACAAGGAAGTCTTCCCTGGGAAAACCTACGCTCATTTGTCACTCACCGTTGACGTGTGCGGGTCAAATTTAAATGCTGGTAGACGAACAAAAGGAGCTAATGAGATATCTATTGTTTACTTCCACCAGCATGGTGGCAGTGAGGTAAAGTGCGAACAACCTACTTCGATCTCAAATTTAAGGCCACAAATAAAGACAGTTTCCATTGGAGAAAGGAAATAAAAATCTCAAAAATTCTTGTATTGTGATGAAAACATGAAATAATTTTGAGGAATGCTCCCGCTGTTCACTGCTTTAGAGTAGCTGTAGCTCAAGCTGACTTAACTCTAAGAGTTCTACATCACACGACGGTTGATTGACAAATGGTCCATTGGGACCTAAGGCTCCTTTTATAGCGCGCCTTCGTGTTTAAGTTCCCAAGTTGAGCTCCCCTCAGTTAGTTATTAATAAAGTGGGACGACCGCTGACACAATAAAATCATACTGCGGGAGGGGGTCACAGAGTCCACGTGGAATATTCGCGACCCAGTATGAAAAGTTCAGTTCAGGCTGACCTTGCTAGAGGAGTGTTTCTTTCACTGAGTAATTGCAATCTGCCAGTAGTTCTAAACTTCAATATAGCAGGGTAAGTTACATTTCGTAAAGGAAAATTTCGTTACTTAGTTCATAGCTCGTCTTACACAATCATGCGGCGGCAACGCGAAGGTGCGATAGAATATTGCTGTGAACATCAAACATGCATGGTCCTTAATAGCTTTCCAAATCTCTGTGTAACCACTATTTCTAACCATTTTTCAACTTGTTTGTCATAATATTGTATGGTTAAGGTTCCTGGAGTTATGGAAGGAGGATATTCGGTCAAGTGCTCGCGGTTTGGACGCAGATTGGTCACACCAGAAATCACGCTTTACAGGATGAATCCTACTAAAGGTTTGCGAACCACTTTCGTTACGTTAATGGTGTCAAAGTTTCAAACATTCTGTTATTCTAGTGCACTATTCAGATCAGTGTTTGAGAAATATGTATAAAAAGTGTTGACAGTCTGTTGTTTGGTTCACTGCTAAGAATATTTTATTAGTTTGAAGCTAATTCTCCCTCAAGTATACCTGCGACGTAGTGACACTGATGTAAAGACCGTAACAAAAGACAGAAAATCGCAAGAAGTCCTCAGGTTTGCTGAGGTAAAGAATTAACCTAAATTTTGAAAATAACGATCGTTGCATACTATTGTTGTCACAATAGTACTTTTCGCGATAAAATGTACTATTTTGAACATGGGTCAAGCTCTAGCAAAGCACACAGAGTATTGCCTATTTCGTACGGCCAGTGTGGTTGTAGTTTAATTTAGTGGCTTGTTTGACCTCCTTTTCTAACGGAAATATTTCATGGTTAAAAAGCAATTATTTCTTAGCTCATTCAATAAACATGAATTAACTTTTGTTGGTCTAATCATTCAAACTCGACCAGCCTAATGTTACATATTGTAAAGAAACTTACACATGGTATAATCTTGTCATAGTTTTGGTTTAAAATGATATCACATTGAGCGTAAAATCAAAGGACTTTATGACTTTGTAATTATTCTTCCATAAGTGATGGACGAGAGGAAAATCAAGCATGATGTTGCATGTAGCAAACAAAGCACTGCAAGTTGTGTTTCAATATCAAAATGGGGAATACAAGTTCTCTCATCTTCCCTATTTCTTCTGGGGTTGGCAACTTCTTGTTACTAACTCCACAAATGTTGTGGCCTTTGAGCTCATATGTGTACGTTTAGGGCTGAAATATGTGCTGTACTAATTAAACTGCAAAGTATGGTGGTCCACATGTACAGGGGTCAGCTGCAAACAAATACATATTGGTGCCAATGAACATATGTAGATGAAAACAAGTATATATTGATGCAAAAAGAATAAAACATTATGTAAAACTAATAAATGTTGCTTTAAATTAGTAAAAGCTCAGACAAATGAGAGTGAACATAATGGAAAATTAATGAATGCTGCTGCAAACAAATAAATGTTATTGCATCAAACAAATAAAAGTAAAAGGTGCTGCAAGTAGGTAGAAGTTGCTGCAAACAAAAACTAAAAAACCTCTGTGCTGTGTTTGTGGTTTTGCTTTGCTTATCTTGATAATGTTAAAGATCATTGGAGTAGCCATCATGTACGGCATTCAAGGCATGACACAGTCTCAGGAGTGCCAGATGTCTTGTTCTTTTTACCCGAGTATTCAGGAGCTACTGACTGTCTCACACTTCTGACACAAGCTGAAGTCAATGAATGGATGAGCATTGTGAGCTCCCACAAGATACAGAGGAATATGCAGAATATTTTGAATATGTTATGAGGAACAGGAATTGTCCAATCAATTTAAAAGAAGCTTTTGATTTGTTCCAATATTAATTTTTATTCACCTATAACAAGTTTAATCCAATGCTTAACGTAATCTATGGTACCAATTTAAACTTTCTGCAAAAATGGAGTACTAAATGTTTGTCAAGAAAATCATTGTTGTGATGGAAACAATCACTGAATTAGGAATAACAGTAAATGATAGATAATAATGAAATGTCGTGGTCCTTTAATTTTTTTTGTTAAGAAATCTAAGTCCGCAATGTTGGTAATTTATATAAACAGTTTCTCTGTTTTCTTTGAAAATCATGAGCTTGATATTATTTAGTGTCATTACTTCCTTTATTTCAAAAGTTGAATCCAATACAGCTAGAAGGTGTTGAAGTTCTTGGTGTGGCAAAATGAACCATAGCTTTTTGTTGTGTTCTGTAATGACCAGTATGCAGACATTCTATATTATACAGTGTGGGGAAATTTTCCAAAATCTGGGAAACACACCACATGATTTGCAATCTCCTATTATGTTAAATGTGTTAGGGTTAACTTTTTTAAGGAACGAAACACATTAAGTTTTGTTGGTGGCCTGCATATGCCCATGACTTTACATCAAACTGTTACCATCCATGAAGCCATTATTATTGTCAAAATCAGGCAGTGGTCTTTCAAATGCAGCTGAATGTTCTGCACTTAAGTCTTTGGATTGATAAGGTACCTATCATTCTATGAGACCTTTCACCTTTTAGGTTTTTGAACAAGCATGTTGTTGACATCTAGTGTATCAATATATTCCTCTTACAGGCCAAGCTTTATTGAACCTGTTTCATCTTGAATTGTACCCTCTTGCTTCTTCAGCTGACGTTTACTGTGAGTGTAGATCACTTTGGGTGGAGAAATAGCTACTTAGCTCATAAATTGATGGGTTGGTTTGGTGTCAAATTTTAAAGAGATGTTACTGGAAGAGCGTCAGAGCAATCAAGCTCTTTATATATTGGATAGTCACTTTCATCAAGAGAGATTGGTTTTCATTGTGGTATTATTTTGAATCATGAGGTCATCTTATTGACAATCAAATGAGTACTTGAAGTTTGTCATTTTGATTTGGCTTTTGGTCACTTGTAGAGTGGTTGGGTACTGTGTTTACTGTAATTACAGAAGAATATTTGGCAAAAGACATGAAAAAAAGACAATAATAAACTATCATGTTACACACATGCTCTTTGCAGCCTATTTCCAGATTTACTGAATAACAATTGGTAGCAATAGCTTGCATCAATTGTAGACACACAACACTGGTGGAGAGTATTGCAATCATTAAAACGTTGACATGCCCAGTTATAGTGATGCACAAAGTAAAACAGGAAAAAACTAGCTTAAAAAAGCGGAAACTCTTCTGGTTCATGAACAGATTACACAAGCATCTGTAAATAACGTTAAGAACTTTTAAAACAAACAGCAAGTTTTTCTACATACTAATTAGCGTGTCCCTGTTTAGCTACCTTTTTGTAGATAGATAGCTTTATTTAAAAAATCCAATGCAGCCAAAAGGCTGGATTACAGACTGTACAAATGTTTACTTAATACAATTACAAAAAGAATGAAAAACTAAATAAAAAAAGGCTAAAAATACCATATATGTATATATATTAAAATTCATGAACGAGAGAGCAAAAATACTATTGATATATATTATTAGATATATTATACATAATGAAATTGAAGAAATAGCCGAATTATACATGATAAAGCCATTAGGAAATAGCTGTGTTGTACGTGATAAAACTATTCTTTAGTTAATTTTTTCTGCAAAAAAAGATATGTTAAAAGTGCGCTTTCTCCTTAAGGCTATGTTACTGAGATTACATGACGGTAAAAGGCCATGTAATTTGTGGCAGCTGTTGTCTTTGATCTCACTGAATAGGCACTGCGTCAGCAATTGGCACCGTTGGTAGAGGGTGGCAATATTGCACTCTTTAAGAGCTTCTTGGTAGCCTAAATGTGGGAAAATTATCTAAGTGTACAGCATTGAATTTTCTCCAGCTCTTCAGAGAGATACTTGGGTAGACCATAGTGGAAAACTTGGCAAGTGTATTCAGACATGGGCTGGATTGTGATGGTACCTGTCAATGACCTTTTGACAATCCTGTCACAGCTGTTCCTGCTATGTTGACAACTGGAAAAATTTTAAACGTTATTTGTTTGATCTTGTCTATTATTACCTGATCCTAGGGAAGCTTGTTTCGAATTCCCCTCGTGTTTTTTCCATCTAATTCATCCAGTTATAAGAAATGCCACACAAACTGTACTGCAAAACTTTTTCAGAAGTGGATCTCGATTGCTGTAAAAGAAAGATTCTCTTTGGTATGTCCACCCCTGATGTAGTTGATTTATACAAAGATGAACTGGATGGTGGACTTGGTTGGACCTCAACGGTTTTTGACAGGGGGCGAGCTGATTCTGTTGTGCCACTGATAACCGAAATTAGTGTGTCAAACTGCTTCATCATTTGTTTCTGTTGCTCCCATCACGTACCTTGTTACCGTAGATGAGACATTTGAGCATATGCTCAGTAAGCAAATCACTGGGCACTATGATCCAACTCTCTATCAGAGAATGACAGCATATAGAAGACACCATAGCTGTCAGATTACTCTACTTAGACTCGTAGAAGACTCGTAGAAGACTGGAAATAAGCTGTTGACAGAAAGGAACTGGTGTACATACTGTCTACTGACTTGAGTAAAGCCTTTGACTCTCTTAGCCATTCTCTAATCGTAAAGAAACTTGAGGCCTATGGCACTGGAAAAAAATTTCTCAACCCTCTTATATCATACTTTGACAATAGGCTCGATAGAGTGAAAATAAAAGGAGTGACAAGTGACTGGAAAAGGATTGTGCTTGGCTGCTCGCAAGGCTCCTCCTTTGGCCCCCTTCTGTGGAATTTGTTCCAAAACGATATGTCATTCCATATAAATAATGCTAATTTGAGCATGTATGCCGACGACCATCAGATGTATATCATGGGGAAGAAGCATGACGTTGTCGCGCAAAGTATCAAGATACATGGAGAGAGAGCTCTATCCTGGTACAAGAACAACTATCTCTCAACCAACCCAGAAAAGTTCCAGCTATTAACGATCAACCCGAGAAATGTTGACAAAGACAATGATAATCAAACTTTTTCTGTCGATGGTCATACTATTAAGAGAATTGGGGAAATACGGCTTTTAGGGGTTCAAATCAATGAAAAATTGAGTTTTACTAGTCATATCAGTGATCTATGCTCTAAGGCCAGTCAAAAAGTAGGGGTCCCAGTGCGGCTATGCAATTTGATACCCTGTAATGCTAAAGTATCACTTTACAGGTCTTCAACCTACTGCCATCTAGTATGGCACTTTTGTAATGCATCAGATCGGAGAAAGCTTGAGTGGATTCAGGAGCGAGCAGTTAGGGCGGTGTACAAAACTAAATCAGCTTCCTATCAAGAACTGCTAAGTCGCGCCAAAGTACCGACATTGTACAATCGGCACCTACAAGACATTGCCACTTTGATGTTTAAAGTTGAGCACAGTCTCGTACCTGAGAATATTTCTGACTTATTTAATATAAAGAACACTCAGTATAATTTGCGGAACAGTGACTTTGAACTGCCAAGATTCGAAACTGTAAGATTTGGTAGGAATTCTGTTAAATATATGGGACCTCTCATCTGGTCGAAGTTACCAAGACACTTTAGAATGATAGAAACTCTAAATTTGTTCAAGAAGAACATAAGAAAAGTCAACCTTTCAACTCTCGTTGAAATTTAAAACAATTAAATAGCTTTATAATCTTTTAATTATCTACTGTAAATATCTATTATCTACATATTTAAATGTATTTGACTTTTAAATGTTTTAGTGTCCCCCATTAGCTTATAGCTAAAAACATAGACACTTAAAGTTTTTCATTCATTTCATTCATTCTACAATAAGCTGGAAACATGAAATGATTTGTGAATGGCCATTGCGCTCCATGCCACAGAGCGCCACGTACACGGACAACATTTGTGTGCTGGTGACAGAACTGGTGGCAGTTGTGTTTGTACTGATGGCAGTGGTGTCTGATGAAGGTGCTGAAGATGGTTCTTTAGGTGATTTGAAATCTTGTAAAGTAGACTTGTAATGCTTGGTTTGGCTTCTGCGCTCGAGGTTTTCATGATCATAAGTTCCTGCCAACTGGTTTGCACCTTTTATTACTCTTCTTACGTGTGTTTTGTGTCCACTACGAATTCGTCTGGATTTAACAAGGCTCAGCGACATAACGACGACTCTTCCCAATTATTATCTTTGTACAAATCCAGTATTCACGGACGGAAATCAATGCTTTAATAGCTGGGAATACCAGAATGTGATGGCTCGACAATACTTGTTCTTTGGTCAAGTCTTCAAACACTCCTATTACAAAGTTTTGCTTGCCATCCGGCTTGAAGGACCATGTGAAAACTTTAATCTGGTACTCTCTACAGGTTAAGTGCCATATGTAAAAACAGCGTACAATTCTTGAACACAACAACACTAGAACTCAATGAAAACTTGGCGAACTGCCATAAGCACGTTACATCTCTCTCTCACTTGCGGGGGGTCTCATACCCCAAAGATACATGGGAAAAATCTCTGACACGCACATACATACACATACATAGGTTAGCTGACCACTCCTTATGGGGGCTTTTCAGGGGTAATTCCCACCCATCCCACCCCAGGGGAGGACATCCACTACACAGTAATCTTGTGCATGGGAAATTAACGTCTCCTACCCCTAACCCTGCAGGAGACGGGGCCTACAGTTTCTTCGTCCTTATCCGAGAAGACTAGAATATCTATCCATTTCTTGATTATAGAAAGGTAGCAATTTCTCCTCACTTATTTTTAGACGACGAGTATTGGTCCAGAGACCATGAGTATTAGTAGATTTCAATTTTCTCCGATATGTCAGATTCTGGGTTGCCCAACTTGGGTGACACTTTTCACTAGAATTGTTTGTTGTTTTGCTTTGTTGATTGTGATAATGTTTAAGGGTATCCATGTAGGCATGACACAGTCTTAGGAGTGCAAGAATGATGTCTTGTTCTTTATGCCTGATTATTCAGGATCTACTTACTGTCTCATACCTGTAACACAAGCTGAAGTTGATGAATGGCTGAGCATTGTGAACTTCTATAACATACAGAGGAATATGCAGAATATTTTGAATATGTTTTGAAGCACAAGAATAGTCCAACTTGTGTAAAAGAAACTTTTGCTTTGTTTTTTTTTTTATTTACTTGCAACAACTGTGGTCCAATGCTTAACATAATCTATTGTATCAATTTAAACTATCAGTTGAAAAATAAAGTACTAAACATTCATCAAGAAAATTAATGTTGTGATGTAAACAATCGTTGAATTAGGAATGACAGTAAATGACAGATAATAACAGTGTCCTGATCCTTTAATTTTTTTTGATAGGAAATCAAAGTTCAGGATGTCGTTTATCACTCTACTGACAAGACTTTATACTCAATGTCAATATATTCAATAACAATCTCTGTTTTCTTTGAAAATCATGAGCTTGATATTATTTGGTGTCATCACCTCCTTTATTTCAAAAGTTGAATGCAATATGGCTAGAAGGTGTTGAGGTTGTTGGTGTGGCAAAGTGAACCATAGATTTTTGTTATCTTCACTAATGACCTGTATACAGAGATTCCATATTATATAGTATAGGGCAAATTTCCAAAAGGTGGGAAAGCACCACATGACTTGCAATCACTCATTATGTTAGTTCTGTAAGGGACAACTCTCTTTAAGGGATGAAACACGTGAAATTTTGTTGGTGGCCTGCATATGCCCATGACTTAACATCAAACTGCTACTGTTCATGAGGCCATAATTATCATCAAAATCAGCCAGTGGTCTTCCAAATGTAGCTGATTGTTCTGAACAGAAGTCTTTGGATTTTCAAGGTACCTATCACTCTATGAGACCTTGTACCTCAAGACTTTAAACAAGCATGTTGTGTTGACATCCAGTGTATTGATCTATTCCTCCTGCAGGCCAAGCTTTATTGAAACTGTTTCATCTCCAATTTTACCCTCTTGCTTCTGCTGACTTTTACTTTGAGTGTAGATCACTTTGGGTGGAGAAATAGCTACTTAGCCCATAAATTGAGGGGTTGGTCTGGCATCAAATCTTAGAGAGATGTCACTATAAGAGCTATTAAGCTCTATTGTACAGTCACTTTCATCAGGAGAGATTGGTTTTCATTGTGGTATTTGAATCATGAGATCATCTAATTGACAATCAAACAAGTACTTGAAGTTTGTCATTTTGATTTGGCTTTTGGTCACTTGTACTGTGTTAACTGCGATTACAGAAGAATATTTGACAAAAGACATAAAAAACGACAATAAAAGAAACTGTCATGTGACACGTATCCTATTCAGAACCTATTTTCAGATTTGCTGAATAACAAGTGGTAGCAGTAGCTTTGGATGGATTGTAGACACGTGCCTGTGGAGGGCATTGTATTCCTTAAAATGGTGATATGCCCTGTTATACTGATGCACAAAGTAACTAAAAAAAGTTAATTTAAAAAAGAGAAAGCTCTTCTGGTTCATTAGCAAATTATGCAATCATCTGTAAATAATGTCAAGAACTTCTAAAACACCGTCAATTGAAACTCAAATCTGGCAACAAAATAACTCAAAGAAAATAGCAACACAGGGCTAAAAATTAACTCCAGTGCTTGGTGGCCAGTTGGGCCAGTTAACTTGAATTCTTAGTCGCCCATCCCAAAAAGAAGTAGCCCAGGATTTCCTTTTGTTTAAAATGAAACACTCGAATAAATGCCCTATGGCCTTTAACGGAGCATTAACTAACAACACAAAAAGGAATTGCTCCCCCCACCTCCCAGTAATGCCATTCCAGCCATTCATGATAAGATGTGTTGGATGTTTTTGTTTTTTAAAGTAAATAAAGTAAACTGCAATAAAGTAACTTTAACAATTTATTTGCACTTGTTATAAAACACTGTAGAAGACTCGTTTTTTAAAGACATAATTTCTTGCATGCAGTGACTGTGGTTACACTTGTTGATAGGCTTATCCAGAATTGAGAAATACCTGTATTACAAGTATTTCTGGATAAGCCTATCAACAAATTCTTCCTCAAATTCACTGTCATCTGCATCATCTACTCCAGAATCTCTTTCTTCATCTGCATCATCATCTGTGCAACCAATTATTTCATCATGAAGAGCTTCCTCTGGTGAAGCTGAAGGCAGTGCTTCCTCTGAATAAGAGGGTGCCGTTTCTGGATCAAGAATCACACATTCTGCATTAGAGTCGGCTTCTGCAGATGTTCCTGCTACTAGACTTGCAATTGGAACTGCAACACTTGAGGCAGTGGAAACAACAGTGTTATCAGCAGCCACATTCACAACAGCTGTTGAAGACTCTCTTTGACTTGCCCTGTCCTTTAGAAGGGGGCGTCTTGTCCTGACACTTGAGGTGTTCCACAACTCGATGGCAGGCAGAGGGTCGAAGTTCTGTATATCAGCACTCAGAAGTTTGACAGCCAATAAGTCATTTAGATGTTCTTCTGACAAGGTAGAGCGGATGTCACTTTTCAGGATTTTAAGTTGGCTGAACCCTCTTTCAACTTCTGCACTGGAAGCTGGAAGTGCAAGCACAAGATCGATGACTGCCAGAATATTTTGGTGGTTATCAGAATACTTCCTGTTGATGACAGACCAGGTGAGCTTTGGTATGTGTGCAGCCTCACTGTGGAGGAATAAAGAGATTGTTTTAGTCATCCGCCATATTTGACGTACATTTCCAATTAACAGTAAAATGCTTAAACCAGCAAGTAAATTTCTAATTACACTTGCAATTATGTATGAAACTTACTGCTCATCATAAATAGCAGCTTTCAGTGACGTCCATTCACTTTCTACGTTCTCCAGTACAACGTCAGATGATTGTAGAACATCTCCATAGTGCGCCAAGATGACTTGAAGTTCTTGGTCTCCAAAGTCTGAAATGTAATATAATTGTAATTTAATTAAATGTATATAAATGTATAAGTAGCTGACAGATTAAGGAAGCCACAAAATGACAAAACAAAGAGGAATTAAAAGTGTCACAGTACTCTCTATTTCAGCTGTCTTAGCACTGGGCCAGCTGGAGATCTTAGCTATGTGAGTAGCCTGGAAAATGCCCCGTGTTGTGTCAGAAAACTTCTTCTCCAGAGAAGAGATGAGGTCGGTAATAAGTTGACTACGTGCTGCTTTAAAAGCCACATCTGTTCCTTTCAGTGGATGTTCACAGAAGGCGTCCTTGTCATTCACCTTACGCAAATGGGCCCCATCACTATAATCAAAGATAAAGCCTTAGGATTATTTTTGTTAATTGTTGCATGCAATTGCTGTAAGACTGCTAAGCTGTGAAAAGGAATAAGAATCCTACTTGTTTAGAATTGGTTGGGTAAGTACTGTACAACGAGAAAGAAAAAAATACTTGCATGGATTTAATTTTCTTGAGTACAGCAAGAGTGGAATGTACGATTCTGTGGACATCTGACACTGCTGCTGTCTTGTCTTGTTGAGAGGCTGACAGCTTTTTCAGTGGCTCACAGACTTCGAGGAGAAGGTGCATGTAAAGGATTACATCCTTAGAAGACAGAAGCTTCAAGAAACATTTGGCTTTGTTCACTTGAATCTTGTTTGATATTCTGCTGTCTGTCAGAGTCATCTGAAGTTAGATACACAAAACCATCAATTATTTTTGTAAATTTTTCACAAACAAGAATTAATTAATAGTTGTTTTTAGTCCAACTGATTACCAAACAGAACGAAAACATGAACAATGATATTTAGAGTTCTATTCATGCTTGCCTTATGGGTAGGCACATTAAATAAAGATGACAAGTAATGGTAAGTACGCAATGCCAGGATAATTTAAAATACTTATAATGTAAAATCTCAAAAACTTTACCTGTTGAAGGTGAAGTATTATTATGGGATATGAGGAAATAACACTTTCCAGTGCCCTGTGTAGATGTCCCACCCAGCGGGTTCCACCAACTCGTGTGGGAATGCGAACTTTCTTATGGAGGGTATTAGAACACCTCTTAAGCATCGACCGATTCACTGTGCTATTGTGATAAAAGTAGTATAAGCCCATCAGCAATGTAGCAACGACTTTTTCATGGAGACTGTTGGACTTTGAGGCATCCTTGAAAGCCAGCTCCAGCCTGTGAGCGAAGCAGTGGACCACTATCACAGATGGCTGTTCTTTCTGAAGCAAAGCAATGAGGCCATTCCGATGACCAGTCATATTTGAAGCTCCGTCGCAACCTAGCCCAACCAATTTTGAAAAAAAGACATTGCATGGAATCTCAAGATAGTGGGCAACAGCTTTCTTCATGGCACTCAATATTGAAGCAGAGTCACTCCTTTCAACTTGGACACTTGCTGCAAATTTTACCACAGGCATGCCGTCTTCTACATATCTCAGAAAAAACATTTCTTGTTCGCATATAGCTGAATCTGTGGATCCATCACTTAGAACAGAGACGAATTTGGCTGTTTTTACAGCAGAAGCAAGCGACTTTCTTTCTACTTGGGCAATAGCTTTTGTGAACTCCTTTGCTGACTCAGAGTTTCTGTAAGTTTTCCCGAGTTTCAAACCTTTTACTTCATCCAGTTGACAAAGCCAGTTATAGTCAGTGAATGGTCGGTTGTGAATTGCAAGGGCATGACAAGTTTTAAAGAGTTTGGTCAACTTCTCTTTAGTTTCACTGTTTAGGGTAAGCAAGTATTTCACGACTGGTGTTTTACATGGGCGGTTCTTTGCAGCTACAATAGCTTTTGCCGATTTGTGATTACGTGATTTCTCGTGCAACTTTATGGACTCTAACTTAAATTGGCTATTTCCGGTGGCGAAAGTATTCTTGTGACTTACCGTCGCATCCACAGTTGCTGCCTCTTTGCAAATTGAGCAAAACATCGTGTTACTGTTAGCTTCGTAAACAAGCCATGCCCTCCCAACTGTCCAGCTGGTTTGAAATGCTCGCTGCCTTTTCTTGCCGTAACTTTTAGCACTTTCCAAATGATCTTCCTTGGTTTTAACTTTTTTGGGTGGTGGAGGCTCGCAACCTTCAACAAATTTCCACATATTTGTCTGCATTCTGTTTTCACATCTAGGCGAAAAGTATGTTCGAAAAGCGAAAACATGTGTTTCGAAACCATCCCGCACGGAAGTCTGGGGGAGAGTCACGTGGCAATTCCAAAATGGCGCCTTGAATGTGGATCGCTCGTGAAAACACCCGGGTGAAAACGGCTCGGAATTTCCACTTCAAAACTAAAAATTTACTAAAATGGACGATGTTAGAGTCCAGGCAAAAAACGAAGAGAAAGGTAGTCCGATTAAACTACATATTGGGTTTTATTTTTAACTTTGTACTTCTCATAATTTACATTGCATTACAGCTTTTCGAGATTGTACATGTAGTCGCCCATCGGGCGATCAAACTTAAACTTTTGGTCGCCCTAGTCAGTTTTAACTCGCCACTGGCGACCGTGCGACCGTCAATTTTTAGCCCTGCCAACAACGCGAGTATTTTATTCTCATGACACCCTAGCTTATTTTACAGTAGAAAATCAAACTATATAAAATGTTGACAAAAAAAGTTTTCAACAAAAGAACAGCAAGTTTTTCTTTATATTAATTAGCATGTGCCTGTTAGATATCTTTCTGTTGCAAAGATACCCGTCAGTGGCCTTTTGACAATCCTGTCACAGCTGTTCCTGCTGTGTCAATGACAATGGAGAAATTTTTAATATTATTTGTTTGATCTTGTACATTTTTACCCAAACCAAGAGAAGCTTGTTTGCAATCTCCCTTACATTCCATCCACCTAAATCATCCAGTTATAAGAAATGCCATACAAACTGTGCTGCAAAAGTTACTTCAGAGGTAGTAGACCTTGATTATAGTTGGTTCATTGAAAGATGGACTAGATGGAGTGGACCTTGTTGGACCTCAAGCGTTTTTGACAGGGGGCTAGCTGATTCTGTGATGCTACTGATAACTGAAATTAGCATGTCAAACTGCCTTATCATTTGTTTCTGTTGCTCTACAATAAGCTGGAAACATGAAGTGATTTGTGAAGGGTCATTGAGCTCCATGCTACAGAGTGCCACGTACATGGACAACATTTATGTGCTGGTGACAGAACTGCTGGCAGTTGTGTTAGTACTGGTGGCAGTGGTATCTGATGAAGGTGCTGAAGATGGTTCTTTAGGTGATATGAAATCTTGACAGTATTAAGCACAGTGAAGAGCAAGAGCTCATAAAGTTTAAATGAGATACACAGGGTGAACTTTAACATGTTTTAATTACAGTGGGCAATTTAATTCAAGAGGTGGAAGAGCTATTGATAAATGCAATAAAGTTTTTGTGTTAAATATTAATTAAAAAATAATAATAGTATGGGAGATATTGTGTTTTAAATAGTATCCCTGACACTTGTATCCCATCTTGGGGTAGTCGCCCTCTTTTGATAACTTTGATTTTTTAATTGAAGGTGATTTGCAAACATGGAAGGAGATAACTTTCATTAGTGAATTATTATCTATGCTTTGAAGGGCTTTACAGTAAGGATCAACAGTGCAAGTGGCAATTTCATGCACATCTTCCCTCTTGGCCATTGTACATGCGTAAGAGAGGTCTGGTTGTGAAAATTTACTTTTAGAGCTGCTTGAGATTTCTTTCATTCCAAGATCGTATACCGCAGCTGCTGTAAGCCTTGCTTTGACCAAAAACTAACATTTCTGTGTATCAAAATTCTCTCATGACTGTAGAGTGTGGACTTGTCTGCATCTGAATTTGTGTTAGAATATTTTAAAAGTAACTTAGTAAGAGATATATATGCAGACTCAATGTTACTTTTAGCAAAAGAAGATAATCATATAAAAACTGATTGGAAATGCTTTATTGTAACACTTTTAATGAGATTAAAAATCATAAACAAAGGTGTTAACCTTAAAAGAGTAACACCCTTGGGAGAGTGGTCAAATCAGATGTTGTGCAAAGTACTGACTTTAGTAGCTGAGGAAGACAAGATGGGTTCCATAACAGGAGATTGGAAATACTGTCATTTCTCCTGCAACATTAAAAAGATAAAATGACAACTTCTAGCTCCACATTTTTTTGATCTGCCATATCATTATAACAACTAAAACAATAAAAACAGGTTGCATTTTTAGCAAATGCATTTTGCTAGTATGAAGATCTTACAGAAACTTAGCTACCTAATTTTCAATGTAAAACGCATTGCAAACACTGGTACATGAGGGGCAATAGTTAATTGGCTGTAGTAGTCGACAAGCTGCAACCCAAGTTTAAGCAAATAAGTTTGAAAAAAGTTTTCGGAAAGAAACCAAAAGTGGAGTCATGAGAAAGCACTTTTTTATTGGTTGCGAAATTGAATGAACACCCATAGCAACTCACTAACTTTGAAAACTGAGAATGTGTGCATGAAATAGTCATGTACCTAAAAAAACAATTATCAATATGGCAAGATCTAGGACACAATATTATGATGGAGCAGTATCAATGGATTTTCAGTGAGGAAGATCAGTGAAAAAGTTTACCACATTTTTTATAGAATCAAATGCTTATTAGACCTCAATTTTTTTAATGACTATTAAAGTATTAAGATAGATTACTTCTGTCATTGCTGAATGGAGGTTGTAGTTGTTTCTTGCTAAGAATTGAGAGAAGATCAAAATGATACTTGAAAGAGTGATATATGCAAACTGATTGATACTCAAATTATCCCCTAAATTATACAAAATGGTAGTAGCTATCAACTGCATTGCTCTTGTACATGAAAACGTGTTCGTTAGCAAGGCTGGTGCAGATGTGCGCAGAGATGGCCTCAAAAAAACAAAAATTCATTCTTTCATTTGCCCTATCTTGTGTTTCTTGTCCATAGTACAACTCTAAACAAGGATCCTTTTTCGTTCATGTCAACTTACGTGATACTGCTCAACAATCCAGCCCTAGAGATCTCTGGAAACTTGGATTCCGTTAAGAACAAATTGTAGTACATTGTCAAGTGATCTCATTAATCAACTCATCGTGAACTTGATGCAAAGGCATTGCTGGACCTCTGCTTCTTCATGCTTCATTTTGTTTGCCTGATGGTGGAATTATGATATAAGGAAATACACAATTGCAACTTCTCTAACAGCTCCATTTTAGTCTGTTGCTCAAGATCCTAAAGTGTTATACCACCGTACCAAAAACCTAACTGACAGTATTTTCTTCCATTCTTTATTATGTTCTTTTGGTATAGTTACCTAGGTACTAACAGCTGAGAAAATAAAGATTAGAAGCTGTAACGCAGAGACACTTTTTTGAGATACTAAACAAAACCATGACATAACGGAGTGGTTTAAGATCAAAACTGGAGTGAAACAGGGCTGCAACATGTCAGGTTCACTATTTATACTAGTCATGGACTGAGTGATGAGAAATGCATTGAAAGAGGGTAACACCTGAATAAGATGGAAGTTTATGGAACGCCAGGACTGTCTTGTGTCAATTTTCTTTATTATAAGCTATGCTTTTGTCGTTACATGCAGTACGATTGTCATTATATGCAGTGCGATTGTCGTCATATGAAGTGCGTTTGTCGTTATATGCAGTACGTTTGTCGTTATATGCAGTGCGATTGTTGTTTTATGCAGTACGTTGTCGTCACATGCAGTGCGATTGTTGTTACATGTAGTACGGTTGTCGTTATAAGCAGTTTGACTGTCATTGTATGCAGTAGGTATGTCGTTATATCGAACTGTTATGATCTACCCACAATTCAAATCACTCGTATCGGATCCAAGCTCCTCGCAGCCAAATGCCGCCATTTTGTTTGTTTTCGCGGGAAAGTTGAAAGCTAAAAAAGCCAAATGGAGGGCAAAATGGAGTCGATGGCCTGCATCCTCAAACGACTAAAGTTAGGTTATTTAACGGAAATCTTCCAAAGGGAAAAGAATCACTCAAGATATAGTTTCACATGTTATCCATGCATGAAATGAGTCAATTAGGTGTGAATAACGTGGAAGACATGATGAAGTTACGAATGGAATGCTCGACTTTCGGAAACTGTACACCTCGGGATGTGGAGCTCCTTCGTTCATGTTATTGTTAATTTGCTTAAAATCCCGTGGGAGTTTCGTAACCCAGAACTTTTATGAACTTATTAGCATTCTTGTTTTTAACCGCATGTGTTGTAAGTTGCTGGTCAGTTTTAGTTTAATCGTTGTGTATTAAAGGTCGTATCTTAAAAGTTTAGAGTTGCTTTTCGAGTGAAGACACAACAGTTCAATATCCCAAAGTCCGTGCTTGAGTATCATTTAAAAGAAGGATTCAAGATCAAAGATATTGCATCAATGTTGTCCGTGTCAGAAAGCATAGTGTATCGAAGAATGCGAAGTTATGGACTGAGTGCCCTCGATTTCAGTGACATTTGTGATGATGAGCTGGACTATCACTTATCAGAATTATCAAGAATTTCCCTTCTGTGGAGAGGGATTGATGAACTTTCTTCTACGAGAAAGGGGTATCAAAGTTCAAAGAATGAGGCTGAGAGATAGCATTCATCGTGTGGATGAGAAAGGAGTTAGTGAAAGAAAGGATGCATGCAATGTAGGGTATACAATGTGCAGGGTCTAAACCATTTGTGGCATATTGATTCAAACCACAAACTTGTTAGGTGGAACTTTGTTATAACGGATGCAATTGATGGTTACAGTCGACTGCCAGTTGTTTTGAAATGCACAGACAAAAACAAGGCAGCGACTATTCTAAAGTGCTTCTTGGAAGCGGTTGAGTTCTACAGCCTATCAAGCAGAATTCAAACTGGTAAGGGCCGTGAGAACGTTAGTGTTGTTGATTACATGATATAGATGAGGGGAGTCGACAGAGGAAGTGCTATAACGAGTAAGAGCACCCACAATCAAAGAATAAGACTGTGGAGGCATGTCTTCAGAGGTGTCTGGGCATTCTACTATCAGTTATTCTACTTCACTGAAGATGAAGGTATTTTAGACCCCTTGGATAACCTCCATCTGATTGCTCTTCACCATGTATATCTGGCAAAAATCCAAGGAAAACTAGAAATTTGGAGTAGGGCTTGGTCACAGCTCAGAATTTGTGTAGAATTAAAGCACAATGAGATTGACTGTCGTGGCATTGAAGGGTTTATAAATTATGAAGACGTAGAAGATGGCTCTGGAAGGCCAATATTTGACTCCCTTTCTTTTGATGTTTTGAATGATGATTGTAGGCAACGACTGCATTCTGACATACAGCTTTGTAATGACTCTCCGTCCGTGTTCAACCCACCCCCTGAATCACTTATCTAAACTTACTTCCAACTCATTTCCTGCCCTGGGACACTGGACACGTGACTTGTAATGCAAGCCTAAGGAAGTCTTTGGGAAGAGCTGTTTAATGAGCGTGACTTTTCGAACTCTAAGTCTTAACCTTAGCAGGCAATTGGCAGCATGACAGTTGTCTCAGTAACTCTTACACTTGTCATCAGAATCTAAGTCTTACTCTAAGCAATTGACTAGCGGCGGAACAAGACACTCATAATGCAAGGTGAACGACGTCTTAGGGAAGGGCTGTTTTATGAACGTGACTTTTTGAAGTCTAGTTCTTAACCCAAAGTAGACAATACGCGGCGTGATAGTTGTCTTATGATGCAGGGAGATTTCCCATGTGAGGGTTTTAAACGGGAGATAGACGGGTGTTACAGATAGCGTAGCTATAGTAAGGTGTCCAGACTTTGCATGTTCCTTTTCCAATAGTTTATTCCAAGAAATGTCTAAGTCTAAAGTAAGTGTTACAGTTAGTGAACCTCCACCGCAACATGACTATCTAAATCCGTGACCTGAGAAGCGTGACTTCCAACCTGTATTTTGTAGGAAAAACTCTTAAGTGTCGAGAAATTGAAAAGTCTTACAGCATAAAGCCTAGTTGTATCACTTGCTAAAACGCTCTTGGTCCTTTCTAGATACTACACGCGAATTTAATGTTACTCGGCTTTGAAGTCATGCTGACAAGACTAAAAAACGAAAAGAAATCTACGTGAAATAAGAAAGTCAAAGGAAAAAGACTCTTGAACATAGCTGCTTTAGTGTTTTAATGTTAAGTGGTTTGACTTTTTGGAAACGACAATTGTTCGCACGAAAAAGCATGGCTCTTAACTTTGTTTTCAATGCTTCCCACAAAAAAGCGTGGCCTATAGCTTTAAGTTCAAATTGTTTGCAAGAATAAGCTCGGTTTGTAAGTTTGTTCTCAATTTTTCGCACAAAAAAGCGTGGCTTATTGTTCTTAGTTCAATTGTTTGCAAGAGATGGCGTGGCAGCTAATGTTTCGTATAAATGTTGGCATAACAGTGTCCCGTAACTGTATGCAGTGTTCTCATTGTCATCAGTGATCCGTAACTTTTTAATGTGAACTTTGCTGAGCATTCCAGGTTCTTTGTTTCCACAAGTTTGACGCAACAAAGTCTTGGTGTTCCAAAAGCTTAAAGTGAATGACGATTGAGATTCCAGGTTTTTTGTACCCGCAACTTTAACGCAACAAAGGTTTTAATCGCAACTTTCATTCAACGATGGGTGGACTTCCTGTTCCAACATGTAGTGTCAACTATCAAGTTTTTTTGTAGCAGCAGCAACTCTAACGCAACAAACGTTTAACAGACTCAATGAGCAAAGTTCTGAGTCTCTTTGTTACTGAAACTTTGACGCAACGATGGCTGGACTTCCCTTTTCAAAAGCTTAAAGTCAACGATGATTGAGATTCCAGGTTTTTTGTACCCGCAACTTTAACGCAACGAAGGTTTTAATCGCAACTTTCATGCAACGATGGATGGACTTCCTGTTCCAACTGTAATGTCAACTATCAAGTTTTTTTTGTAGCAGCAGCAACAAACGTTTAACAGACTCAAATGAGCAAAGTTCTGACGCTTTGGTACCCCAACTTTGACGTGAAAAATTTATACCATCCAGTGTCTCTTCTTGGGTGTAGCCATTTGCAACGCTTGCTATTGTGTTGACAGCACGCTCAACACTGAGTTGATCTCCTGCAAATAACTGAGTATCAACTTCACCTTTCCCATTTTGTGGCAGATAAGTGTGAAATTTCTGGAGTACAGCCAACATTTCCTCATTTATTATTCCTCGGTTTTGAAAATAACTCCAAGGGGAACCTATAAAGTAACATAAGGCATTTTATCTTTTGATTTGAAGTTACACTAAAGAAATAACCTAATTGAGTAAGATCGTTGTCAAATCTGTAGTTTATAGAAGTATACTTAAAGTTTGTAGTCTAAGAACATTTATTTCATTAACTGCCTTGGCTTACAGCCTGTTCTCATGGTAACAAATGCTTTTTGGAACAATAACCTATTTTATTTTAATAGCCAATCAAACTATGTCACCTATACAGCATTTCACATCTAGTGTTACTAATGCTAGTTAGTCCATACATTACCTTGCTTGACTTTGAAGACATCTCCTTAGAATGTCTATGAGGGATGTGGTTGATACAAACATCTTTTAGTGGAGCTAGCTGTTCAAAGTAATCTGTCAAAATTCTGGATGTCAAAACAATATAATCCATTCTCTGTTTTTCATTATCAGCGATGGTGGGGAGAAACTTGAGATTCTGTACAACAAGAATGTCAGATTTTGCCTTCTTACTATCAAGGTGGTTGCCACTAACTCTGTTCTCTATCATCTTATGGTTTACGCAGTGATAGTCACGGTTCTGTTTGGTTGCTGTCATGTTTCTTCTATGCAAATTCAGGTCGATGTTATCAAAGGAGACAACAAATCCTGGAGGGGATGATTCTTGGTGCTTTTCAATTTCCTTGGCAATGTTAGCTCAGTCTAGAAAAGAGGTTGAAGCACTTTTCTTGTCAAGAAGTAATTCAAGGTGAACATTGGCCTTTGTTATTTCTTTCTTAGCATTTTGAAGCTGTATGTCATGATCCTCTCCCATCTGATCCAGTTTGCTTAGTATACAACTGTTAGATGCAGTTAACTTCAACTTGGATAATCTTTTCAGAGTAGTCTGTAGAAAGATAAGAAGAAAAATGCACACTTCAAAAACATTCTAGAAGTATATATGGCTATTGTGTTCTTGAACTTCTTTACTTTTTTTGTGTTTATAATAATATTACTTATAAACTATATGTTGCTCACCTATTTTACTTGATATAAGCACAATGCAAATAACAAATATATTTATTTATTTATTCACATGACTATTTAATGTTTACTTATTTATATGTTTGTTTTATTATTTATATACTTAATTTACTAAATTATTATGATAGCCACACTTAATTAAGTATTCTTATAATTATTATAAAAGTTCTATTCGATATTGCAGACTTTCCAACTTACTTCTATCGATCCAGTCTTTAATAGTATACCAAGCACAGTTGCTGTAGCATTCATTTCGCAGTTCCTTTGCTTTAAAAGGATCGAACCTGCTAGGGCCATACTGGGGCTCCATGTCTGAACACTTGATTTGCTGGTTGTACTTGCCATCAACAGAAAAGAGTAAAATATGGGCGCTTTCTGTTGCCATTCATCACAAAGGGACTTGAATTCAAACTTCATCAGGTCTTCTTTAGAAGTTTTTCTCAGAAGGGTGGGATTCTTACGAGAACAGAGGATCTTTACTTCTGTTGAAACCTGCATCAGAACCCTTTTAATTACATGTTGCCTGGTTAGTTGGCACTTCATAATTGCGGATGATATGCGCGACGGTTCACCCGAGGCTAATGCTTTTCCAATTCGGCTAAATTCACCGTGTAAGACTTTTCTAATCGCTCGACTAGGATAGTTTATCTTTATCTCTGCTTCGACGTTCTTTGCTGGTGAAGACGTAGGAGTTGAAGTTTTCAGTGGACATAATGGCAGTACGTTTGCTTCAAGAGCATTTGTTGAACACAATGTCAGAGGCTCAAACAATATTTTACTTATAGAAGAGGTAGAACTTTGCACTTCCCTCTCATTTATTTCACGAGAAAGCTTTTGCGATGAAGTACATGGGGTATCATCAAAACTCCGCGATTTCGCTGTTCTCTTTTTGACAACGGCGCTACTCTCTTGTTCAGGTTTATTTAGCCTCTTTAATCTTGTTCTGCTCTCTTTAAACTTTTCGTTAAGTTCCCTTTTAAGTTCTTCGACTTTCTTTCTGGCGTTTTGAAGCTTTTTCAGTTTATCATAACACTGTTTGCAGACATAAACATCTGGATTGTGATTATTAGACAAATTAATCCCGAGTGCGAAGTCAACTAGTCCCTTTAGGTCGACTGAACTCTTCCCAAATATCAGCAATCTCTCTTTCTTGGCGGCTACTTTTGAGCAGAAGAAACAGTTGTCTTTCTCCCCAAGATATATTATTGGTGTTTGACTCGTAGGTTTGTTATAAAACGTTTTGAAAGTGGATCAAACCCTTTCGCTCGAAGAAAATCTACAAACTTACAGCCGTAACAAACCTACGCATGTTGGCGCGAATTCTCGCTAAATCTGATTCGCTGATCGGCTAACAAAAAAAACAATAACCGAATTCTGATTGGCTTATGCATACAATCGAAACGGAATGTGGTACTGCTTGAAGCAGCCGTGTCTGTGAGGCAGCGTTGCGTGACCGAAACGTCACGGCTGCGGGGAGACTAGTTCTGAGATGGCTATATTGGGTCTTGACAACCACTCGAAATTCCAGCTGTGAAGGCGGCTCAAAACATTATCATCATTAGGACTCTGCAAGGGTGGCCCGTAGTTGAGGAGAAAACTGCAAGGAAAGTGTCTATACCCCCCCGTCTTTCTGGTCATGTACCCATTTCCCGATGACGATATAGACTGCGACATCTGCAGAACAAGACAGTAGTTAAGTTTTTACAAGTCGTGCATTTCCTTGGTGAAAAGCCCACAGGAGTCCCTTGATTTACTTCCATAGGTTGGAGGAAGGTCAGGTCGGTCTTCCTGCGCACCCTGGAGAGGGCAGTATAGGCCAGGCCCGGTGGGTACTGTTGGACAAACCAGCCATAGGAGCAGATGTTTTGGGTTCTGCACCTTCGACCTGCAGATTGTTTCCTTGCACACGCAGGAGTGAACTAGTACCTGGTCACGTCGCCCTCTCCTTCCACAGCATGGGTCACTGGATGCACAAACCGACGCTCCCCTTCTGAAAACAGAACGACTAAAGTGGTCCCATGGCCATGTACTAGTGTGGCATCCTGCCCTTTGACTATTCTAGAAGTTTTGTCCCGGTTTTCGTTGATGACTATCTTCATACCACGATAAGCGAGGATGGCATTACCCTGGGCTACTACACCAACAGCAATTTGACTGAGGGGTTGTCGGTATCCGAAGAGCGGCTTGATGACGATCTCGTTAACCCTCTGGGCAGCAGCCCGAGAAACTGTCGTGATTGTTGTCTCTGGGAAGCGTGAAAAGGCGCCAAAGATCTTCTCGTCTTCTAGCTGTCCAGCTGGACACAGTACGACTGCCTCCTGGAAGTCATCAAATTGAGCGTTTGTAGGCTGCATGTATCGGATGAGATCCAGGAAGCGGCTGTACTTTGTATCAAACCACTCTAAACTGTAGGTAGAGTCCATGCTTAACGGTGTTTACCTTCACGAAGGTTCCATCTGCAAAAATCGATACAGTGTTGGTGATCCTTCTTCCCAGAACTGTCTGAAGGGGCTGCTGTTGGCACTTATCTCCAGCTATTACCACTACCGGCTGGGAATTAAGGCAGTTGAAAGTGCTTGCCACCATGTTGAAGGTCTTGGATGAAACCAGGGACGCCTCATCGATGATGACCATATCAAAGCAGTTCAGTGCAAAGTTGACGTCACCTACCTGCTCCGGGAAAGCCGTGTGGATGGTTTCTGTGTAGATAAAGTTATTTTCCGAAAGAGTCAGGATAAATACATTTTTTTCAGGTTAGATTGCTGTTTTTACCCTGAACGTCGTCCAATAAATTTTTGTTGCAGCCTACTAATCTACACAATTTCGAAGGAAAATATTCAGATGCTTCACCATTCCTGGAGGGTCTCCACTCATCGAAGCGTGTACTGTAGCCAATGTAGTGTATTTTCAGTCTCTTGTTGGGTTTGTCAACCTCCGTGACTTCAACATCATGCAATTTTGTATCTTTTCTCTGTGAAATGACCTTTTTAACAGGGGTGTATGCTGAGTATTCGTTGCAGAATCGCTGTGGTTCTCTTATCTCTCTCTTTGGCTTGTCGGCCATTTTGAAAATTTTCTCAGGAGGGCATCTAGGTTAGCGGCCGCGCCAGGCTGGAACCGACAAAAACAAATCTCCATCGCAGTGGGGAAACAGTTTGATATGTCTTTTCGTGTGTTCGTAAGCAAATACGGTTCTCCCTTGAGAGTGAGACATCATGTCTCTCGATTGACCCTTTGAAAACGCTCATCTTAAAACTAACGTTTTCAGCAATTAAAAAAGGAGGCCTAAGGCTAGGCTTTTTAGGCTAGTTTTTTTGTTGACAAAGTTTTTACTTCTTTAGGGAATGATTGATAATGAAGGGTATGAATTTTTAAACTGTCTATTTATCTTGTTTTCACATTTTTTTGTTTCCAGGCTCCGGAACTGAAGAAAAGCTTTTCAAAGAAATTTTACGTCATGAGATAATCGTGAAATATAATCGTAAATGTGTCCTAGGCATTGTCATTGACATTGACATATTAAAATACATATCAATGCACTAGCAAATAAATAGCGAACTTAGGGAGAAATTGTATGCAGTCACTCAATGAGAGTATAGTTCAAAACCACTTTAACATAGCATTGTAGAACGTATTATATAGTATTTTAACGGTTGATATAGACATATTTTTAGTCCCTAAATATTAGTTTAAAATTAAGAATTTGTTCATGCTTAGCGTGCGTATATCGCATTATGGATGCATGCGGGAAGTTTGGATAGCACGAAAAATGCGAGGTTTTTTCTGCTTTGCTTTTTCTGATGGTAGGATAAGGACCTAAAAGGTACATGCCGATAAAAAAAAGGGCAATTCTTCGCTGGTTTCTTCCATATTAAAGAGAAGGAAACTGCATTGCAGCTTAACAAGACGGCAACTCTGCAGCCCCACGTAAAAAAAAGCTCACGTCATATTTATGCACGGGTGTGCGTAAATAAAGATTTTGTTCATAGCGGCTCAAGTACGCCATGAAGGACTTACATAGGGCAAGTACGCACGCTATGTTATAACGGGCAATTATACCATTTTTTGCTGTTTTTGAAAATCCAAGGAGAGGTAGGCAGGCAAGCAAGAAATTGTACAACAAATGTTCCGAAAATTCTAAATCTCAAATCGTCTTCCTAACAGATATTTTTTCCGAAAATTGTCGTTAAGGTGTCCTTGTGACGTATCTATTGTTTATGGTATTCTCTCACAACCGACAGAAAAATACAACTCTTTAACTTGACTACTTTATTTACTGAAGTAACAATTTTAATACGGAGCGATATTGATAACCAATAGAATAAATATCCACTTAACTTAGCTACGGAGTGATACTAACACCTATACAATGACTTTTCCTAGAGCCCTTTAGAGTGGCTTAGAAGTTGACAAGAATAATTGTGAAGAAAAGACTAAATTCTTTTACAATACTGTTTAATCGTAACAGTATTTGGTTGCGAGAGTCGGCACCCTCGATTAGTCCTTTATCACTGGAATAAGCTCCCATCCTTCCTCACCCTTAAACCCTCTTCAAATAAGCACCCACTTTGAATAAGCCACGGAATGAGTCTAAAAAGTTAATCGAGCTCCAGCGGCCCGTTTTCTCTAATGGCCTGGTAACTTTTAGGGGTCGAGATCAACGTTTCAAATCGAACTAATAAGTAGCACCTTGTACGGACGGCCCATACAATCACAAGTCCAAATTTTTCGGCTTTATGGGTTACTACCAATTTTATAATAATGGGGCTCCGCGTGCGTGCGCTGCGAGCTCCTCTATAAAGACTAAAGAGCCTGGGTCCTGACCAACAAACGACTCCATTTTGTTGCATTAACAGAGTTTTTTCACGTAAGATAAAAAGCTATCGAAACTTCTATAACAATGATAAGAATACTTTATTCAAATACATATATGCTCAAAGATATGATACACGAAACATGTTTGAAAAATTTTTGCGAAGGACTCTCCGACCTGTTGGCATTAAATAAATGTATGACCCTTCATAAGAAATATAAAATAATATTGATACCTCCAGTTTAACTTAAGGGAGAGTAGCGTTGAGAACAAAACTCTCATGACTTAATAATCATAGGCATGTCTACACTGAGGTCCAATATTATATGTTTCACTATAAGTACAGGTAAGAGAAATGTACGCCTGAGTAAGTACAGAAAATGCAAACTTGACTTGGCTCTAGGACGAATCAAATGTAATCTGCTAAGTCAAAGCAGTAACATATTTTTGATGTGATACAGTTTGTGTCAATTTGAAACACTATATTTAACTAGACAATCTGCACCTGCAAAAGGTAACATTATTATTAAAAAGATTACTGTCCAGGGAAACTTAATTCAACTCATACATATATATGTATGCAGAAATCGCAACATTTCAAAACACCTATATATAGTGAAAGAAGATTACCCAAGGTTCACGTACCAGAAAAGAGGATTCCATTTGTCAATAAATCCACTGCCTCGAACAATTAAAAAATGTCCACGGGACCATTTCTGCAGGCGTTTTTTTTTTTCACCAGTTTCTTTTTTGCAAGATGTTGGTGCTTCCTCTGCACAGTCAGCTAGTAATGCACCTGAGTTAGCTTGAGATAAAATCTCTTCATTTCCTGTGGTGTGAGCAAGAAAAAATTTTAGGAGAGTTTTTTCCTTTAGGGACTTGTCCCTATTACCCGCGACTGGGGTAATAGGGACAAGCGCAAGAATGGTGGGGTGGCGATTTTTGTTGGGAATCACTTGAAAGTACTCTCTGTTGAAAGGAATGAAGCGTTTGAGTTTATCAGCGTGAAGCTGTTACTGCCCTCAGGACATCATATGCTTGTGGTTGGTGTTTACCATCCACCAAGTTTTAAATACAGTGAATGTGATCTGATTGACTGTATTATAGAACTAACAGATGAATTTTCGGACTGCTTTCCAGATGGTGTTATCCTTCGTGGAGGGGATTTAAATCAGCTTGATTTCTATTCACTTGCAACTTTATCCGGACTAGTTAAATTAGTGGACTTTCTAACTAGGGGTGGTGCTGTACTGGACAACTGCCTGACGAATAAACCTGAGTTGTTTCAAACACCATTTCCATATCAAGCTTTGATAAAAAACTGATCATGTGGGTGTGATTTTACCGTTTGAAGGAAGCATACCTTCAGAGACTTTACAGAACACCATAAGATCACATTTAAATCGATTATTGAGATGTGTGATTGGACAGCTGTTCTGAATGCCCAAGATATTGATGGTGCTACCAATACACTAAATGAATCTTTGCTTTCCCTTATGAATACGTGTTTTCCAGTTAGAACCGTGACTTTGTCTTTAAGCACACATCTGAAACTTCAAAAGCACTCCTTTCTTCTTCGTACAAATGCCATCCCATCCGTGGATTTCCATACTTGGAGTGCCCATAAAAAATTCCACAGCCATTACACTTTAGGGAGGCCTTAGCTGCAACAGAGCGTCCGGTCACTTTAAAATACTCCGCTTCCACAGGCGTCTTATGAGCGACTAAAGTGTAACCACAACTCGCACAAGGACTACTTGGGGGTGAAAAAGCGTAAACTTCATCACCTTTGCGTGGAACCGGCCACTTCTTTGGAGATACCCGGGCGAGGCAGGTAAAAAGAAGATCCACGTCATCTTGGAGGGCATTGGGGAACAACAGCTTGAATACCTGGCGACGGGAATCAGAAGGAAGGACACTGAGGCCCTCTATATAGCGCCCACCACAGGAGAAACAAATGCTCTCCTGAACTTCAATAGCAAAGCAAACATTGTAACATCTTCAGAGCTGTTATCCAACAAATGAAGGTCGATTTTGGAAATGTCTGCAATGATCTTCTGAGCAATAGTTTCTTGTTTGACTTCGTTGTCTACTTCCTGTTGCAAGGAATCAATCGAAAAGGCAGAATAATTTTGCCACTTTGCCATGTTCAATTGTTAGCTGATGAATGAGTCAAGTCCAGCCTACCTTCTGTTGTACCGCTTCCACAGGTGTGTTATGAGCGACTAAAGTGTAACCACAACTCGTACAATGACTACTTGGGGTGACACAGCGTAAACTTCATCACCTTTGCGTGGAACCGGCCGTTTCTCTGGAGATAACCGGGCGAGACAGGTAAAGAACGAGATCGTACAGATATATCGGGCATCAAATAGATTTGACGGTGCCGTCAGTTAGTCGAAAATGTACACATCCACACGCAAACATGATTTTTCCGCATTTTACATCGAAACTACAGCTTTTTCACCGTAATATCCACTTACCCTTCATGTTGATGTATCACAATAGAGGATTACAGTCATGAAAATGTTGCATCGATCGCTCTAACAGCAACGATTAACTTGAAAGGGTAGTCAACGAACTCCTGATAATGATTGATTAAAGAAACTACACTTTGCTTTGCAAAAGCCAGGTTTTCAGTCGATTGTTCTGTTTAGCTCTGAGTTAAATAATGGGTTATTTTTGACCAATTTTTAATTTAGGTAGAGGAAAGCTAGATAAAGTCAATTACAATGTGTATACAACAATCAAGAATCTAAATTTGGATTTTGTTTTTCAAGATTTGGCACTATTGATCCGTCCAAGTATTTTTAATTCATGGCGCGACGCTCCGAGATTCGTCTGAAATTTTGAGCTTCTGAAGCGGCGTTTTGGCGGAATTCAGTTCTTAACGATTTTCTCGAAAACAAATCGATATTCAGCCAAACGAAGTATGTAGTGGTTTGTTTCACTGTAAAGCCCACCTGACTTGAAAAAGTGAGCCGAATCGATTTTTTGGCTGTTGTTACGATATTTCGAAACGGTTCAATTTTTGGCCACATTTCCTCTTAATTAAAGGATTAAGACACGAGTCAACACTCTGGCTATAATAGCAATTTATAATACATCCGAAAAACTTATCACAAGAGAGCATTTTAAAAGAAAGGGCCACAAGCAAAAAAGATAAACAGAAGCCAGCAAGCTAATTAACTAGAATCTTTGGCTCTTACCAAGGTCTTTACAACACTAGCAGACAAGATAAGTATGTAATCGTGGCTCACCACTATTTAATACAACGACAACTTCCAGCTTAAAAGGATTGAGGAGAAAAATGACTCATTATATTCAAACTTACATAAATAAGGGATAAAACTTCCTTTCATGAGGTCGATTTTTTCAAAGCTTACAGAAAAAACGGCGTGCGTTTTAGTTTGTTTTCACACGCGCGGAAGTAAATATGGCAGTCAGCCGCACTCGCCCCGAATAGTATTTGGTAAAATTGCAAACAAACATTTCACAAGACAGTACATTGTTAAATTAATACCATAAATGACAAAGCTTGTACACTCCCAGAAAGTTAATCAATAATGACCCACTAGAAGCCTGTAATGGCATTTTCTTTGTTAGCTCTTATTACTGTCCTTAAGCTTGACTAAGCGAACTTAGTGAAGCGCTTCTTGTGTTTTTATGTGACGTCACATTGGCAGTAATCATTTGACGGCTGCTTATACCACAGAACGATAGAACCACCCCCTCCCGCCTGGTTCATCTAGATAATTACACAAAATGTCATTTGAAACTCACACTTCATTTATTGGGTGTAATGTAAAGAATTGTACCTTGTGTGGAATGAAGGCTGACATAGTCTACTTCATGGATGTGTCCCAACACAAGTCTCCTGCTTTTGTCAACAGGACATTGTGGCCGTAAGATAACATCGTAAGTAGGGTAGACTGCTGACCACACGAATGCAAGTTTTGTAGCAGTTTGCTGAGGCACATAGAACAACATAGTCACCCTGAACGCCATTTTGCTCCATGCACGTTAAGTAATCAGCCCATGATTGATGTCCATGGACGAAGTGACACAGATTTGTTCCATTCGGCTGTGAGAAGAGTAAAATAGAGAACGAAACTTAGAGTGTACATTTGGAAGGAGTGATTGAATGAGAAAATATCAAAGAGATACTAAACATACGTATGATGCACGATCCTCGCAGTAGAGAGCACTATTTATGCAATAGCGAAAATCAGACCTGAAAAAAATCAGGCCTGTACAGGATTCGAACCACTGACCTCTGTGATACTAGTGCAGCGCCCTACCAATTGAGCTAACAAGCCAACTGGGAGCAGGCCGTTAAGTTGAATTGTAATAAGCCCGTGATGATAAATCAGATATGATGAATATATGAAGTTCATATATTTTGAACTGCGGTTATACATACGTGTGATGCACGATCCTCGCAATAGAGAGCACTGTTTATGCAACAGCGGAAATTTATCATCACGGGCTTAGTACGAATCAACTTAACGGCCTGCTCCCAGTTGGCTTGTTAGCTCAATTGGTAGAGCGCTGCACTAGTATCGCAGAGGTCAGTGGTTCGAATCTCGTACAGGCCTGATTTTTTTTTCAGGTCTGATTTTCGCTATTGCATAAATAGTTCTCTCTACTGCGAGGATCGTGCATCATACACGTATGTATAACCGCAGTTCAAAATATATGAACTTCATATATTCATCATATCACATACTAAACAACAGCAAGAACGGATAGTGACCAATCAGAGTAATAAACACAAGTGAATAAAGGCTGATAGTTTCTAAAGAAACTGTTTTAGGCTGCGTCGGTGGGGGTAACGAAATAATTTGAATGTAACAACAAAGTTGAAATGGTAAATAGGCCACCGTTACGGTTATAAAAGCTGACGTTTCGAGCGTTAGCCCTTAGCTCCGATGAAGGGCTAACGCTCGAAACGTCAGCTTTTAAAACCACAACGGTGGCGAATTTACCATTTCAACTTTGTTGATACATTCAAATTAATAAAAACCAGGATCTACATTGGATGTAGCAGTCTCAACTCTTGTATTCGCCCTTCTGAAACATCGAATACCTTGTGTCCACCTTATCCAGAGTCAGGGTTATCCAATTAGGATTGTCCCGTCTGGGGGAGATTCAAGTGCGAAGTACTTTTGAAAAACCTTGGGTTGGGCACTTTCTCCACAAGGCAAAGTCCTTTAAATTCCACAAAGAGGTCTGAATTCATCCAGGACCCAGACATGGTCAATACTAAAGCGCTTGAACAACACAGCACGTTCAATTATTACTATCCGAAATAGAGGTGATTATTTACGGAGGCAAGGTAATTATCCCACCACTTTCACTGACACTGATCGTGAGGTAGAAAATTATTTACGTATATACCAGAAGGCGGTGAATGATGCTTGCTAATCACTTACCAATGAGTGCGCGGTGTGTGGTTCAAACTAAACGCTGATTTCACAGTATTTATGATCCTTATTATTCCCTACAGGAGGAGTAGTAGTGATGTGTTGGCCAATTGGCCCACATGTAGATCTAAGCTTTATGGTGCTCCTAAAGTAACAGTGGTTAACATAGAGTGTAAGACATCAACGTACTATTTTAGGGTTTTTTAGTGAGGGTACTGGACCAATATTTGTCTTAATTCGTCATGCTTGATTTTGATTCTCATAGCAATTTCCAGTTGATCTGACAAAGCCTAGAACATGCAATTTCCTGATCCTTCATTGTCAACAATTCTGAAGCCCTTGTCTAAAGCAATTTCCTTCAACTCAATTCTTAGGTCTGCCCTGTCACTGACTTTGCTTGCATCGAGTTGCATCTGCTGAAGCTGAGCAATTAACTCAACAGAACCTAAATGAACAAACGGATGAAGGAAGAGAGGATAAATTCCACTCTGCCCGTGATTTAAGGAGGACCAAAACAGTAGAATACTACATTATAAATACTTTTTCTCTAGGTTTCCACGAGTTTTTAATAATAAGTTTCTTTGATATAAGGAGGAACTTTATAGAAAAAGAAGTAAAAAGGAATTCTTAACAACCAACTGAGCCTTCCATTTAAGAGAGAAAACGAAAACCTTTTACAACCTGATTTGAAGTACTTCAGCTTGGTTTTCACGTTAATTTATTTACCAATTTATATAGCACATATTTGCATATGCTGAACAATAGCACTTCACATCATATGTTTAAGAGAAAGCGAAAATACATTACTGTGAGAATAAAATGAACTAGGTTAGAGACTATAAAAATACTTCTTAAAAAGGTAGGTTTTAAGTCGAGATTTAAAACTGTCAAGTGATGTTACTTGACGAAGCTCCATAGGTAGGCCACTCCAGAGTTTTGGAGCTTCTGCTTAGAATGATCTTGCTCCCAATGTTGTAAGCATCTTTCCCTTTGGATGGTCCAATGAGAGCTTACCAGTAGACCTAAGATTGTACAATGAATTCGATTTGATACTAATAAGATCACTAAGATAAGTTGGCGCTAGGCCATAAATACATTTAAAAGTCAAAAGTAAAATCTTACAGTCAATACGTAAAGAAACCGGCAGCCAGTGCAGCTCAAAATAGTCAGGAGGCCCAGCTCGAAAACGTGCTTATTTTTCATTTTCGCTAAACATTTTGAGTAGAAGCAGGAAACATAGCTTAAAATCTTCTTCTTGCCACGCTGGCATTTAAGGGGGTGTTTCTTTCAGGCTCCCACTCCTACAACATGGAAACGAGGCTGAACTGGTTAAGGTAATAAAGCAAGACAAATAGTACCACATTGATGGAAATTAGTCATATGATTTAATAAAAAGCTTAACACTTAGTTGGCATCAAAAGCACGGCATTAGAATGGTCAAGGCATAATCAAATGTACAACGAATTCTAGCAAACTGATGGAAATATCAGTTTTATCATTGTAGAAACTTTTTGCCCTTGGTTGGAATTGATAATTTTGTTTATAGAATGGTCACTTGAGCACTGTACTACTTGT
Source organism: Stylophora pistillata (assembly GCF_964205215.1). Classification (NCBI taxonomy): domain Eukaryota; kingdom Metazoa; phylum Cnidaria; class Anthozoa; order Scleractinia; family Pocilloporidae; genus Stylophora; species Stylophora pistillata. The sequence goes on along the minus strand of NC_142528.1, from coordinate 17,624,835 downwards.
GCATTCAGACTCTTTTTCAATAAAATACATTAAAAGCAATTTCTGTTCATCGATATTTCTAGTTCTTCTAGCTAATCTTGTGCGACAACAAAGCCTATTTCCCGGGCCCAACACCAAAACAAGGCTAAATGCATGATTATAATCATTCACTGCTTGTAAGAGTTACAACTGTTTATGCACTTTTATTCCTTAGCTTTCCTTGTATGCAAAATATTTTTTCTTGTGGGATAGTCACTGCAGGTTTCTAACTTGTGCACACAGTTTGATCAGGAAATAGAAAAGGTAACAAAAACCTGCTGCTGCTGCAAAGTAGGCTGTCTGAGCTAAATCTATAATAGTCACACTTCTTCTTCGTCAAGTGAATTGTTTCTAGTGTTTCTACACGTGTCTCCACACTTGCAACCTTTGGAACATCCAAGAGACAGCCGAACACAGGTACATCGGCAGTTGACGCAACTATCATTGCGCAAACATCCACAGAACGCTAATTGTAAACACGATGCTGATACTTCCTCTTGATTTGTCAACTTCGGCTTAAGAACTTATTCCTTGCAGAACCACCCATTTTCTTCTAGACTAGCCAGGGATAGACGAGGCTCGTTTGCTTTGTTCCAAATCATGCATCGGTAGTTCGCCCGCCTTATATCAAGGTGCAGTACATCCTTTGTCGGAGGAAGGGAATTAAGGTTCTTTTTCGCCTTGCGAAATGCTGATGCTCCCTCCTTATTTGTATCTTTGCCATTTGTTCCATGGTTATAGAGTTGACATATGAATGCTTCGGCATCGGTCAAGACGCTTCCGTGTGGAGGGCAATGTTTGCCAAGATGCTCGATAAGCTTGCCAAGCTAATTGTTTACCGATACCGGCAAACTGGCTAGTGGTATCGCAGCCTGTGATTGCATGAAATGCAAGGAGTGACTTTCTTCTCTTTTGGCAATAAGATGTTATGAACTGGAATGTATTTCTTTCTTCGGGATATACCGGAGAACATCCAAATTTCTTCACAGAGATTTTGTCTGTGTGCCAATAGGAGGACAAGAACATCTGTGTCACGACATAAGATGTTCACCTGCTTGTAACCCCTAGGGGTTGTGTCTCTAGCATGGAGTACAGTTCGAGTGTCTGCCTTCTTGTGGTTGAAAGACAGCTCCTGCAGACTTTTTCTAGATGCATCGGATGATTATACCTTCCGTATGTCTTTAAACCCTCCGCTAACCACCAGCTTGCGTCCAGGATGTGTCTCATAATGCTGTGAAATTTCAGTGGACAGAAAATGGACAAGGCTAGCCTTGTTTTCTTCAACGACAATAATCACCAATTCGTTGCTCCCTGCTCTCCACATTTCTTCTAATACCTCTGTTCTTCCCCTTCTTCCGCTTTGCTCTGGTAACTTCCTTGATAGAATTTGGATTTTACCGGTCGAATCCCACATCTACTCTTGTGGATTTGTCTGAAAAGTGGGAGACGACAAACGCCGTGAAATTGGTACTCCACTCTCCAAACGTCTTTGCACCTGTAGTATTGCCAAGGGATTGGTCGGTTGCCTTTCCATCGATAATAGTACATGTCTGGCACTGGCTGGTAGGGGGCTGACATTGATCAGACTTTGTAAATGTCTCGCAGTTCATAATTTGTAAGCAAAGTCGGCAAAGTTTTTTCTTGCCAAGATGCAGTCATATCTGCTGTGCATGATTTTGCTTTGCCCGAGACTGTTTTAAATGTAACACTGTGCCTATTCTTCCAGCAGTCAAACCAACCATTAGATGCTTTGAAATCTTCCATTCCCAGCTCTTCGGCATACTTTCTTGCTTTCTCTTTGACTAAAGGGCCACCGACAGGTACGCCTTGATCTCTAACTCTGATGAACCACTTGTATAAGGCCTTATCCAAGTTATCACAAGTACTCACTTTCAGCCGAAACTGAGTTCGATCACTCCCTTTTTCAAAGGCTTTTACAATCTTGTCCTTGTTCTTTAGCCATGTTGAGATTGTATTCGGTGGTACTTTGAACTGAGCTGCAACATCTTTCTTGGCTTTACCTTTCTCAAGCAATTTCAAAGCTTCGTATTTGTGACGAACACTTTTAGCAGAATATTTTCTGCGTCTGGAAGAAGCAGATTCTTCCATTTTCTAGAGCCGTGTGATCACCGCACAAGCTCCAGCACAGAAATACATGCCAATTACCACCTCGGTAGAAAGCCTAAATTGAAAAACGACACCGACAAAGTGATCCACTTACGCTAAAAGTGTGACTTAGCGTGTATTGTTTACTCGTATCGCGTCCTTGTCATTAGACACATGCACTCAACTGCTAGATACTGGCTTTGAATTTACTAAATCAAGCTCTGCTTAAATAATGGTTTGCCCAAGGAATGTTGCTTCGCTTCAGATTAACTCCTACATAAAGGGATATCATAACTACCAGGAAATCTGGAAACCAACAGTGAATGAAAAACTTTCAACCAGAAGAGAGCCCGATAACCCAGTGGACAAATATGCTTTATGTGTGATGCAAGATCAAGAAACCATTGTTGGATATCTGAAGAAAGGAAAGAGTGGACGATTCGCCAAGACAATCTTTTATTTTCTGAGAGTGGATAATAGAAATTCATGCACTGTTATTGTGACAGGCATGCCTGTTAATCTTGGCGACGGTGAAGGGATGCAAGTGCCATGCAAACTTTTGTTTGAAGGAGAGAGGAAATACGTCAGTATTCTTGAAAGAGAGTTCACAAAGCTGAAAGACTAAAATTGCATTTTTCGTCAACTCTTTAGGCACATGGATTTTCATCACATCGACATGTTGACTACTTTTATAAAGCACCGCACATACAGTAAAGAGATTAATGCACACAGAACTGTTTTACACAATTATAAAGGGATTAATGAGCTGTGAAATGTTCGAAACTGTTATTACATAAATATATATTCTAATTTCCAACAGCGTATGCTCTTTTTCATTCAGCTGGTAACTTAACTTTGAATTATTGGTGTAAATTCCGACCTAAGGGAACAGAAATTACTTTGATTTAGCGGGGACTTCGAATTATCCGAGGTAAAGTGACTGAGAAAAGTGGGGCAAAACCAAGGGAAATTAATTGTACTTCGAATTAGCGGGGACCAACTGTAATAATAATAATAATAAAAATGGTTTATTAGTACTCCACCCGATGGCTCTTCTGTACTTACTCAAGATATACGAGGTAAAAAAAAAAAGGATATATGAGATGAAAAAAGGAAAAATCAGGAACAAGTTAGAACGCCGGATTGTGATGTGCAGGAGGTCGAGGGTTCGAGCCCTGACTGGACCAATAGTCATGGTCTTGAAATAACTGAGGAGAATTTGCTACCTTTCTATAATATCAAGAAATAGATAGAAATTCTAATCTTCTTGGATAAGCACGAATAAACCGTAGGCCCTGTCTCCTGCAGGGTTAGGGGTAGGAGACGTTAATTTCCCACGCACGAGATTACCGTGTGATGGATGTCCTCCCCTGGGGTGGGATGGGTGGGGGTGAAAGGTGAGGTCGTTACATGGACTGAAGCGGCTGCCAGAGGCGCCTGATAATGCTGACGTCCGATCCCAACCTTAATAACATTGTAAACCTTAGCAATTCAGCTCATGCTGCCATTAAAGTATTGAATAAACCATTCACTTCTCAAGTTAAACCATTCACTTCTCAACTACTTGTTGCCAGTGTCATAAAAATGTTTTCTGCATTTACTGACTAATACTTTGGGTTCTCTTAGTAGTATACTACTTGAGCGGTTTAGACCATCAAGCCTGGAGCCTAAAAATCTGAAATAATCCGTGAAAAATATATAACTCTAATCTGTAAATCTGATCTGTGAAACCGATATGACAAAATCCAACAATCCAGAAATTTTTAAACTGTATGGAAAAATTAAAATCATAAAACAGACTCAAAATGGCTTCTTCTTAATCTTGTTTTCAAATTAAAACGCTTAAATTTTTTTCATTTTATTTATAGTGTAAGAGATGTGTGTTTATAATATTCATTTAGCATTACTTGAGGATGATAGATGTTATTGTCCTTTTTGTGATAAAACCATCAAAGAAAATGAAATTGTTGAAGAGAAATGTTGTGAGAATCAAATTGTGAATTTAATAGATGGTTCATTTGTTTGTATTAATTGTGGATTAGTTGATAGTTATAATTTAGCAGATTGCAAGTTCATTGATTTTTATAACAATATGTATAAATTCCAAAAAAAATCAGTCTATATCAGAAAATACCATATAGAAAAAGTTATTTATGAAATTAATGGTCAATATAGAATTCAAATATCTCAAAATGATATTATATTATTAAAGTATTTGATCTTGTTGAAGAAATAGAACCTCAAAATAAAAAGTGGAAGAAAAAGGATAATATCAATAAAGTTTATAATTGGTAAACTGATTTATATGGTGAATCTATCATCAAATGAAATAAAAGCTTTAAAATCGAAGAAGAATATTAAACAATGTAATAAGTATTGGTCTCAAATAAAAAATCTTACTGGAAATAAAATTGATTCGATCCTTAATCAGCAAATTTAAAATCGTATTTTTTAGAATATTTGTCTGCTAATAGGCAACATTTCTATTATCAATTCATCAATGACTTTGACATGATTTAAAAACACATGCTCATCAAATTGAAGCCCTCTCAAATATGACCTCAATTCAGTTAATATCTTTTCATAGGATTTGAAAGCAAACTTACACATCTCAATATTTTTCTTATAATTCTTTAATTCCAAGAAGGTTTTTAATACTATTGCAGATCCAGACAAAATACCAAGGATAATTGGGTTTAGTGTTACACCACCAACAATGGTTCCAGTAGCAACTAATCCAGCGGATGTTACTTGACAAATGATGTTTCCTATTCATTATTTTATGCATCATTTTAAATGTCCAATATTTCTTGTGATAGAATTTATATAAATTTTTTAATTCATCGATTTGGTCTTTGGTCAGTTTGTCTGATATGTGATTCCAATTGAATATATTTCTTTGTTTCATATATATTAGAAAGATTAATACAATTTCCGTAAATATAAAACACAAGCTCTTTCAATCAATGCATTTCGTGAAGTCGTTGTTATTTTTAATCTTGCTCTAGATTGAAAATTGAAAATGATAAAATCATTAGAAATTTGAGTGGTTGGGTTTTCGTTAAGTTGTATGGTTACATTTGTTTTATTTCCTGTTTCAATATATGAGGTATAGTGAGTTCCTGTTTTAATGATTCGATAATTAAATCTGAAATTGAGTGAGTATGTACCTGTTTTGAGAATTTCGATTTCATCAGAATGCACTCTGAAGTGAGTTGAATCGATTGAAAATATACTGCTATTTTGAAATTTGATTGCTCTTGCGACAACATTTCGGCGATTGTCTGTATAGTGCAAAAAAATTCCCTTCACTGCTTCATCTACATAATACTTTGTGGCTGGGCTGGTTGGTATTTTTGGTCGACGAATCATTTGTGGTGCATTGAAATATATAAAATTATTATGAACTACACTATACAATTTATCCCAAACATCTTTAACTGGTAAGTCATTGTGATAACCTTTAGAACCATAAACGACTACCCAAAGATCCACGGAATGATTAAGTATCTGACCTGGTTTGGCTTTCATCACAACGTCAACCATTAAATAATTTGGTGTTGTATCAGTCTATTTTGTCATATGAACAATACTTCTGACATGGTTTGAAAATTTATTCATTAGTTGTCTTGAGACTGTCTCGACAGAGCTTGTAGCACTTAAACTTGGTGTATTGTGATCGATATAATTTGCTTTTCATCCTAATTCAATGGCAACTGTATATTTTGATTTATCAGCTTGGTACATGTTAATTCCAAACCATGATGAAAAATAACCTTTTTTTAAGTCTCAAATAAGCCAGAACGGTTGTACACGATTATTAAATTCATGAAAGTTACCAGCCAGTTTTTGCCCATTGATATCGTCTTCATCGCTAAATTAGCCGGGATCATACATAATATACCTGAGATCATTACTCAGTCGACTGCTAATACCACGAGAAATGTGGTCATCAACGTATTTTTCATAGTTTGTTGTCATGAAAGTATTGTTGTCACTTATTGTTTTATTAATGTAATTAACAGTTGATGCATGGAAGCTTTCATCAGTATCTTTTAGGATCTTTGTGGATCTTTTAGGTTTGTGATTGATTTTGAGTTCATGTTGAGGTTACCAGTCATAGCATATGTACCGTCCAAAAGCAAAACAGTATTTTTATCAGGTTTTTTAGCTATTTCTGTATTGAATGTTGTTCTGTGAAGCTTTCCACTTAGTTCATTAAGCATAGTGCTTAAATTGGCTTTTTTATTAAGTTCAGCTCGAAATGTGTTGTCATTTATAGCAGCAGTACCATTCAATGGTTGATCTGAAATTCCTGTAATTTGTCTATCAGCACCATGAACACTGGTGAAATTTAAAAATTTTTCAATATTTCCTCCTTGCTTTTTATTGAGATAATCAGTTAGATCGGTTCTACTACGTGGTATTTTTGCTATTTCATCATCAACATATATTTTATTGACAGCATCATCATTGTTTGTTGGTGTGCCTAATTCGATTTTTTTTTTGTCTGGCAGAGAATTTAGTGAAATCTTGATGATTGAATCCTCTATTTTGCAAATCAGTTTTAAAGTGTCATACTCAGATTTTTTCATTTTCCAAGTGAATCTAATGGAATAATTTGTTGCATACGTTTATGAAAAATATTTGATTCGGGAATAGACATCAAACGATTTTCCTTAAGTAAAGTGTCAAGATCACTTTTTGTGGTGTTGTTGAAACTTGAAGGTTTTGGATTTCTTATTGATTTTCCATTAAGATCTATATCACCAGTCATAGTCCCACCATCTAAATCTAATTGTTTTGAATTTTCATCGTCAACATATTTTTTATTGACAGCATCACCATTATCAGTTGGAGGACCTAAATTTTCTTTTTTTCTTTCATTATTAGTAAGAGACTTATCAAAAGTTATTTTACCAAAAATAGTGTGGTCATTTTGTATATTAAAATAAGCATCAAGATCAGCGACATCAGCTTTATCATTGTCTAATTGATCAAATTGAGCCTGAAAAGCATTTTTTACAGTATTAAATTGAGTTTTATCAAGTTCGGTGTTTAATTGAGAAACATTGACAGCGTTTTTTACATCAACGTCAGCACCTAAATTTATTATTTTGTTGTTTCCCATATCAAAATCACTAGACATAGTTTTTGATCAATCACTGTGAATATATTGGTCAACGTAAACTTTTGTGCAAGCATCTTGAGGATCAGTTGGATTTTTGACATTTGTAAGTTGTTTATTTTACATATCATAGTCACCAAAATCAGTTAATTTGAATCCAACACCAGGTAATAATCCTCTTCGTCCTGTTGATGTTTCACTACAATCGGATGATTTGGAATTTAGTAATCATTCGAATTACTCATTATATATTAATTACATATATTAATTTCGTTCATTCAAGTTTTTTTGCAATAATTTTTCCAGGATTCTCAATATGCAAAAATGTATAATCACCAAGTGTTGCTGCTCAATATTTATTTATTGTAACGTTATTTCCTCTATTTATCAGCCTTTTTTCACCATTACTTGGGAAATCATATATACAAAAATGGCTACAATTCAATCTTATATCTTTTGGTGTTCCGAAATAACTCTGGCTTAAATAAATAACTGAGCAGTTTTTATATCTTCCTCCAATGAAATACTCAATTGATGGCTTTTGGTTCTTATTACAAACAAAATCATCGAATATCACAATTTTCTGCGAGTCATCACTCATTTCAGATACTGGAATGATTGAATCATTACTTGCTTCACTAACAGGAGAACCTACCTCTTTCGATATTGGATATATCAACAAAGTTGAAATGGCAAATTGGCCACCGTAACGATTACAAAAGCTGACGTTTCGAGTGTTATCCCTTCGTCGGAGCTCCGACGAAGGGCTAAATGTTATGTTACATGTATGTTTTAAATTAAGCAGTATAAAGGAAAGGACAGTAAGAATGTAAATAGTTTAGTCAGTATTAGTATTACACTGTGGTCTTATTTTGGTTATGGTCTTTTTATTCTGTCTGTGTTATATTTCACATGATCTCCTGAAAAAATATTGTCTAAATAGAAGACATTATCATTGCAGTATACACTTCTGAATGCTTCAGATTACCAATAAAATTGATATTGGGTACCATGGTGTAGCCTATTTGATTGTCACTACTATATAGATAAAAGCTAAACTTTTTAAAACTTTATACCCCTAGATCCTAAAAGGAAGTAAATGTCCCATCAACCTATTAAAACTATGCTTGAAACTAACATCGTTTAGGGAACTTAGTTTGACAGGACCTGTCCCGACACAAATAAAACCTAAAAGTTCTTAGATGGTAGACCCCTAGACCCTAAAATGGAGATAAATGCCCCATCAACCTATTAAAAACCTATGCTTGAAGCTAACGTCGTTTGAAGAACTCAGTCCAATAGGACCTTGAAAGTCCTGGCAATGTTAAAGGAGCTAGAGACTACAGTTTTCTGCATGTTCCTTAGCACTGAATGACATTAGTATTAATATTGTTATTCAATTATTAAAATTAATACATTTTCATTAATATATTATTATTATTAGAAATTTCATTATAGATTAATGCTGTCTATTTTCCTTATAATGTGTAGGGGAACATCACAAGATAATAAAATGGAAGCATTCTGTTAGTCTTCAACCTTCTGAACATGAAAAATGCAGTAGAAATTAAGGAAAGTCAAAATAAATCAATTGTTGCTTATGTTGTGCAGTATATGGATAAGGACATGGAACTGGAATTCTATTTTGGCTGGCTTACTGATGAACTGAGACAGAGTCAGGAGAAAACAGACAGAACTATTATTTATTGCCAGACTATAAGGTAATTTGGTTTACTTTATGCTACCATTAATGTTTTACTTTAATGTTTATTGGAAATGATTCAAAACATGTGGTTGTTGAAATGTTGCATTCCTGCACTCCTGAAGCCAATAAGCATAACATTTTAGAGTCCTTTCACAGAGTGGGGGAGGGGGTTGGGGAGAACAGTACAGCCTCTTTGGCCCTCCTACTACATTGTGGTAAGAAAATGAGTGATCTAATAAATTCATCATATTTTTAAATCAGATTACTGGTCAATTTCATTGTCTGATTAGTGATATAAATTGTGCTACTCATACTCTATCATAGCAATTGAAAGTTTTGTCATGTGAAGTCACAAAAGATGCAACATCTGTTTGAGACTAGTTACATTTCACTTGTGAAGAAATTACTGTATACCTCTACATGTAATAGAGAAAAATAATTTATGATAATGGTCTTAAGTTTGATTAAGAATGCTATGAAAGATTCCATGGGTTATATTGATGAATTGGTTCTTTGAAAATTGAATCTCTTCATTGGTGGTGCTGCCAGTATCAAATTGTATTCTGCTTGCATCTTGAGCAAAAATTTTAGACTGCTATTAGTCATTATTTGGTGAGATTGCAAATCTTTCAGACTTTTGAATAGATCAGATTCATATGAAGACATTTATATCAACTTCATTTATATCAGTAGTTGCAGCGCCTGGGTACTTCTTGGGTTAAAATCTGGGCTAACAGACTTTTTCAGGGTCCTGTTTTGACATTTTTGGGCTGTAACAGTTTGTCATCATTGGCACATGTCACTAGGCTCTCATATATTGTACATTTGTGTTGTTCCAGACTATTCATAAACTACTTAACACTGCAGTGGCATACTGAATAGACAGTGTGAATTCTCAAAAGCTATGGACTACAGAATTCAATTTCCCATGAGGCAACAAAAAATGTTTTGTTTACTCTGTTTATCTAACTCTGATACCCTGAGCATGTTTTTCTTGTGTTTTTTTTATCCAGTGATATAATTTTGAGGCATCTAAATCAATACCCCCATAGAACCAATAGGAAATCTTGCCGGAGTTTTACGTCCCTGTTGACTGATTGTGGTAGAAATATTAGAATTGGCGGTAGCATTAGAGGTACAAGTTGTATTGATCGGATTGAATTGTAAACATTTCAAGGATTTCCCACGGCATGAAGCTTGGATTTCTCCACCGTCACTCTCAACGCTCAATTAGCAATTCTTTCCGGGAAGTTCTCGATCCTTGAAGATTCCCTTCAATTCATCTTTGAGCTCTTCAAGAAAATTTGAGTGCTCTTGAGATGCAATCTGGTGCATTTTGGGTCCTTAAATTAAGCAAATGAGAAAGGCTTCTTCTTCGAGAGTATTTTTCTGTGCACATATTAAGGACAACAACAAATCGCTACATGGTAAGTCTCATTTATTTTTATTTCCATTTTCAAGCAAATTTTCAGACCTAAATTTTGCCCCATATGCTCTCCCTATTTAACCTTGTGTACGTGACACAAAGAGTGAGCCTGGGTTACCTGTGGTTGTATCTTCGCCCGTTCATCCCACAGGCAATACCAGGCACATTACTTATAAATATTAATGTAAAACAACACTCGAATCGATCTGGAAGAATTTCACATCAGGATATTTTGCCACGGAAATCAAAGGTAAACAAAAATACGAACATCACAGAAAATATTTCGCAATCGTATCCCGCACAATCAGCTGAGACTTACTTTACTTCGGACTTGACCCAAGATAATATTTGTTATGCTTTCGCTTGGTGAGAATAAGTAGTTCATAGTTAAAGTATATCTGTTCTAACTAAAACAGTTAAAAGCGGATAAGTCAAGAAGATAATTGACCTTTCAAATCATAATTAAGTTGAATGCAAAAATAGAATAATTTATGTATCTTGACGCTTGAAGGGATGCCAGTGTTGCATGACCTGACTGCGCAAACTTGTAATGAATGTCACGTACCAGTACACGCGTAAAAGTTTTTCTTCGTATTTTGCTGAAACATGTACTTTTCATCGATTTCCGTTTCTTATACGTCATTGTCAGACGACATACAAAGCGTTTATTATTTATCTAAAATATTTTAAATTATATAACAGCAAGGACTCTTTTAGTTGTCGGCGATGGAGCCGTTCGTAGGCGGCAAAAATCGCCGGTCGCCGGTTGAAAATGAAAACCCTGTAAGGGACCTAAAAGTGCAGAAACTAGAAAATGTTTTGCTAAAGAGCATGGTTCCTATGATCAGAACTACTGAGACTTTGCTTAAAGCAGAGAAAAAGCGGAACCCATCAGCACTGATGGAGCTAAAGGTCTCCTCCAGTTGATCCCTGATGCAATGACATTGTAGGTCATGCCACTAAAGAAGTAAATGCTATCAGAAGGGATCTGATCAAACCTGACCTCAACGGAACAGTACAGCCAGCTTTGTAGCAGTCAGATACCTGTTACCAGTATGTTGTTTGGAGATGACTTGAGTAAATCTATAAAGGATATCAGTGAGACCAATAAGGTAGGTCAGAAGGTGTCATCCCAACACCAACCTAAAGGGAAAAACACCTATCATAGTCATAGGACGGCTAGTCATGTACACTACTCAAAGCCTTTTTTATACAAAGGCCAGAGCAACAAAAACCCTTACAAGAAAAAACAGACCAGCGTGAAGCAGTAGAAAAAACTCGAGAACTACCTTTTCATAACCAAGCTGGTAGATGAACTTATTTCCTCCCAAGGTTGAGAGAGTATACCTCTGACAAAACTATTATTGATTATGTACAAGGGGTAAAAATACCATTTGTAGATGAACCTTTCCAGTTGAAAACCCCAGGAGTACATAGATTTAATGATTCTGAGAGAACCTATATAAGTGGCAAAATTACAGATCTTCTATCTCAAGGGATCGTAGAAGAATGCAGTCACTCTAATGGCGAATACATTTCAAATATTTTCCAAAGACCAAAAAAAGATGGTAGCCATAGACTAATTTTAAATTTAAAAAACCTCAATCAATCAGTTGAGTACCAACACTTCAAAATGGAAAACCTAGAGAATGCAAAACTGTTGATGAGAAAAAAATTGCTACATGGCTACCATGGACCTCGAGGAGGTCTACTATTCTGTGCCCGTGTGCAAATCTCACAGAAAATACCTTTGATATGTCTGGGAAAATAGACTTTATCAATTTACTTGTCTGCCCCATGGACTTGCAAGTGCACCACGGGTATTCACAAAAATCCTTAAACTTGTGTACTCCACCTAAAGACCCAAGGACCCAAGGTCTAGAAAATGTTGGGTTCATAGATGACACTTACTTACAGGGTGATACGCATGGGGATTGTCAGAACATGTCAAAGACAAAACAAGTATTTACAAGTTTAAGCTTCACTATACATGAAGAGAAATCTTCACCTGAACCAAAACAAATTATGGGTTTTTGTTGGATTCAACCAGGATGCGTGTTTTGCTCACAGTGTCAAAAGCTGATAAAATATTGAAGTGCTGTTCCAAACTTCTGACAAGCCCTTTGGTAAGCATTAGAGAGGTAGCCCAATTGGTGGGCTTGATGGTTGCCTACTCCCATGGGGTAATGTATGCCCCCCTTTTCTATCATGATCTTGATAGGGAAAAAACCCAAGCTCTTAAGATTAAAAGGTGATTTTGATACCAGCATGATCATATCTGGCTCAGCAAGAGCTGACCTGAATTGGTGGATTGCAAATGCACACTCCTCATTCAATCCTCTAGATCATGATTCCCCTAATCTCATTGTATATTCAGATGCATGCATTAGTTTCTTTAGCTCCGAGAGAACTTATTTGCAAGTGACATTACGAAGGTGAAATGAATTGCTTTTATCTTCTGGAAGAGAGTCTATCAGCTTCCACAGTTCGTCAGTTGGAATGGCAGATGCGCCGGTAACTCTTTCAGCATTAGAGGCAAAGAAGGAGTTTAGCTCTTCAGGTTATACTGTAATGGTTGTGGGCTTCGGTGAAGAATTCTGTGTATAACTTGCCATATCTCTTTAGGTTTAGAAGAAGACAGTGCCTTCTGATAGAAATCGCGCTTAGTTTTCTTGATCTTGGACTTGAGTTTATTCCTCATATCTCGATAATGAGTCCAAGTGGCTCCATCTTTGCTTACGCAGGCGGAGGTCTGGAGAGAGAGACAGTCTTTTTGAAGTTGTTGTATATCCAAGTCCTTCATCCAAGACGCAGGAGGATGTGTGACTTTAGTGGATTTTAAGGGCGCGTGACAGTCAATGCATTCGCGGATAAGGGAGCTTAAAAGATCAACTGGTATATCGGGATTGTTGCTTGAACACATGATACTTAGGGGCAGCTGTTAAAAGTCCTCAGTAAAAGCAACAGCGTTGAAGTTCTTTTCGTTCCAGATAAATTTATGCCTTGGGACGAATCTAGTGATGCAAACGTTGATACAAACGTAAGGTGCGTCATGATCACTGGTCATTAGGAGAAGTTACATCAGTGTGAGTTACCTGGTTAGGTATATTCGTGATAATATGGTCAGTGAGGGTTGATGAATGTTGAGTAGTACGCGTTGGCTTCGATACTAACTGGTGCAGACTCATGGTATTAAGAAGATCACTATACTTCCTGGTTGCAGGGATATCAGGTCGCTAGAGGTCGATATTTAAATCGCCAGTCAGGAGCAGTGCGCCGTCCCAATGAATTGCCAAGTCACTCAACAGAGATTCAAATGTTACTATCCAATCGTTGTAAGGTACCATGGATTCTGATCGGTAGATGGTTCCCAGGAGGAGTCTACTGTGCTTGTTGCGACCTGGGATCTCTAGCCACAAGTGTTCTAAGGTAGGATATCTCTTTTCAATGTCTGATTGCCTTTGAAACTTGATGGAATCCTTAATATGCACTCTACGCCACCGCCCCTGTCTCTGTTATTAGAGGTGTGGGTGTAACCAGGAATTGTAACGTATCGAAGTAACAGGTGGTTCTCTTTTAACCAAGCTTAGCTCATGGTGATGACATCGAACTTGTAACGATCGATGGCTAGCAGCAAGTTGTCAAAGGTAGAAATCATGCTTGGGGTGTTTGTGTGCATGACAGTTAGTTGTTTGCTATTTTGCTTTAAGGCTTCTAAATGTAGGTCTTCAGCAAGGGTTGTGTCAGCTTCGTCATGGGGTGACACAGAGGCGTGCCAGGTATCCTGGCCGTAGAAGGGCAGTACTGAAATGAGACATTTGACATTTCCACTCTTCAGCGCGCGTGGATTTAATATAATTAATGTTAGTGATTCTAGCGCACCGGGTGTGAGTTTGATCTTTGCACACGACACAAAAGAAGCATTTCTGATTACACCGGACGCCTCTCAGACACTGCAGGCAGACTGGAGCTGGGGTTCTTGATGACTTTTTACTTTACTTTTTGCGTGTTTCTTAAGCAGGATTCTGTACTGAAACAGGCCCAGGATTTAAAGTGATATCGTCAGCACGTAATAATAGTTGAAATGTGGTGCAACAATTTGGGTAGTATGGGATACGAGAATTTGCCCTACGTGATTTAATTCGGTGGCAAATACCAAAGGCTTTCCAGTTGACGCATACTAATTCTTCGGGACAAGTGTCCTTCACAGATGAAGCATGAAGAATAGGTTTGTGTAGCTATGGAGACAAGCAACAACGAGGCCCCCATTCGCATCGTTCACGAGGTAAAGCGTGAAAGGGTAGATTTGTGTAGGTGTTGAGACCAAGATTTAAACAACGGTGAAAATCTTTGATAAAGTTGAGGCCACGTGGAGAACCCCTGGTGTAGTCAAGATTACTGTGGAAGACGGAATATAGGAGTAAAATAAGGATTACGTCGGAGCCCCGGTGAACACGTTTAACTTTCATAATTTGCATTACAGTTTTGTCTTCTAGTGTGGAAAGGCACTTACCTTCAAAATGTAATGTTCTCAACCAACGGCTGAGGTGCACCACAACGAAAAAATTTCAGGGCACGCTCGTCAAGCACTCCTTGAAAAGAAAAGTTGAACAGCACCATCTATCCAGGTCGCTGAAGACTAATTGTTATCCTCACTGACGAACTATTACCAATTTACTGTGCAGCAGTACATCATATTCGTAGTTTTCAAATCATTTCTTACTGGTCCTCGAATACCACTTTTTCCCCCGCGCTTTTGCACATTGTAATACATTTCACTTCAAGAAATTTAGATACCTTTGAGAAACGCATTACGCTTATACCAGAGATCAAAACACCACTTAGCCATTGCCAATGAAAGCAGGTTCTAAGCTATCTTCAGTTTAGCCCAGTTTTCATAAAATGCTTAATTTTGTCAACAGTGTCACATATAAGATCGTATAGCTAAGCTGGTGTAAATATTTCTCTACTGGCAAACAGCCCACTATTTGAGAAATTTACTAGTACACCGATTAGTTTGATAAAAACCACATGCGAAGTTACACGGCCTCGCTTTAATAAATGGATCTTCGCATTCAGGGGCTGAGGCTCATAATTGTTTTTTTGCTTTTCTGTTTGTTTGCTTCTGTTAGTTGTTTCCCTTAGTTTTTGTTGTAGTTGTTGTTTGTTATAATAAAGGACAGACAACAACCCAGTTACACACCATCAATTGGATTCCAGGATACGTCCGCATACCAGTTTTCTGTGTTATCATACTGTCCAAATTTTACGGTCACATTGGATGCAAGCTGTTTTTCAGGTGCAGGTGAACTCTCATCTGCCTTGCTAGGACACTGAAATAAAAGATAACCTTAAACACGAAGGTGCAGTATATAAGGAAGTATTCCTGGGAAGACCTAGGCTCATTTGTCACTCACTGTTGACGTGTGGGGGTGAAATTTAAATGCTGGTAGACGAACAAAAGGAGCTAATGAGATATCTATTGTTTACTTCCACCAGCATGGTGGCATGAGGTAACGTGCGAACCACCAACTTCGATCTCAAATTTATCGCCACAAATAAAGACAGTTTCCATTGGAGACAAATCTCAAAAATTATTCTATTGTGATGAAGACATAAAACAATTTTGAGGAATGCGCCCGCTGTTCACTGCTTTGGAGTAGCTGTAGCTCAAGCTGACTTCACTCTAAGAGTTCTACATCACACGACGGTTGATTGACAAATGGTCCAGTTGGACCTAAGGCTCCTTTTATAGAGCACCTTCGTGTTT
Organism: Stylophora pistillata; assembly: GCF_964205215.1. NCBI lineage: Eukaryota > Metazoa > Cnidaria > Anthozoa > Scleractinia > Pocilloporidae > Stylophora > Stylophora pistillata. Next base: position 17,608,682 of record NC_142528.1, on the reverse strand, counting down.
AAGTACAAAAAACAACCGCCTCATTGGTTTACTGAGAAAGAGCGATCCGAGAAATATCCTAAACATATTCTACTCATGGTATGTATCGTGTTAATATAGTAAGAAAGGCTTTATTCGACTGAAAAAAATAAAGGAAGTACTACAACAAACATATGAAACATATGTGTGAACTGCGGTTATGAGACGTATATGAGAACGATCCTTCGCAGTAAAGCACTATTTGAGCAATAGTGAAAATCAGACCTGAAAAAAATTTCAGGCCTGTACGGGATTCGAACCACTGACCTCTGCGATACTAGTGCAGCGCTCTACCAATTGAGCTAACAAGCCAACTGGGAGCAGGCCATCAAATTAATTCGATATAAACCCGTGGATGATAAATCAAACAACAACAAACATATGAAACATATGTGTGAACTGCGGTTATGAGACGTATATGAGAACGATCCTTCGCAGTAAAGCACTATTTGAGCAATAGTGAAAATCAGACCTGAAAAAAAAAAAATTTCAGGCCTGTACGGGATTCGAACCACTGACCTCTGCGATACTAGTGCAGCGCTCTACCAATTGAGCTAACAAGCCAACTGGGAGCAGGCCATCAAATTAATTCGATATAAACCCGTGGATGATAAATCAAACAACAACAAACATATGAAACATATGTGTGAACTGCGGTTATGAGACGTATATGAGAACGATCCTTCGCAGTAAAGCACTATTTGAGCAATAGTGAAAATCAGACCTGAAAAAAAAAAAAAGGAAGTACTATAATGGTGACGGCATTCCCCTCCACTTCTTGCTTTGAATTGTTAGGAGGTTGAAACCTTCTTAACTTTTACCGTAGAAATGCTGACTCAAGCCGAGGGTCTGAAGTCCTTATATAGAACTGTTTTTTTCCCTTTATCCTACGCTTGATGGAAGATGTTATGGTGGAGCTTAAAAGTAACTATATTTAATACTCTATTTAAAGGGTCTCAATGTGGTAACCATTATCCATTAGGCGTAAAAAATAGCAGATTTTAACGGTTTGTCGTATAAAAAGTTAACCAAGAAAATCTTTCCTTGTACAGGGTGTCATTTTGTATAATTTTCACCTTAACAGAGTAGCAGATTGGTGTTGCACAAATCGGCTCCTGATCAATCCTCAAAAACAAAGTTCATGCTTTTTGGAACAAGACGGTTGGAAGATTGAGTGATATCACTATTTATTTATTTATTTATTTATTTATAATAACTTCATTTGCCTAAATAATAAGATAATAATAATAATAATACAGACAGATAACAATAGAAATAACATCGAGATGCAAAAAGGCAAAAAGGGTCAAGCCAGAGAGGAACTAAATTCTCATTGACGGCAGCCCCCAGAATAAAAACAATATGCAATAAAAATAAAACTAAGATGTAAAGGTAAAAATTATTGAAAAAACAAGTTAATTGATAAATGGATATTGGTGCAATATTATTGATATTATTTAAAAATGTGTTCTTTCAGTTTTTTTTTAAACTTACTAGCAGAGCTAGAGCTAACTATGTCACTTGGCAAGTCATTCCAGATTTTTATATATTTATACCAAAAAGAGTTCTTGAGGATATTTGTTCGAGCATAAGGCGTCCAGATTTTGACATTGTTGGTAGATCTCGTCCGACTATTGGAGAAAGTTAAGTAATTACATAAGTCTACTCTTGAAAAACCATTAATGAATTTGAATAATTGCACTAAACTAAGAAATTCACGACGCGAGTTGAGTGTTGGCCAGCCAAGATACTTCAAACGTTCACTATAGTCGATAGAACTACCAAGGATCCACCTGGAAGCATTCCTTTGCACTCTTTCAAGCTTATCAGAAAGATATTGTTGATGTGGATTCCACACAGGACAGGCATACTCAACAATTGGCCGAACCATAGACTTGTATCCAATTGATATTGCTTCAGAGCTTTTCCCAAATGTGCGCTTTAGTAGGCCAAGTATCTTATTTGCTTTAGCAGCAACAGAGAGAACATGCGGTTTCCAAGATAAGTCAGATGATATAATGACTCCAAGATGTTTGTGTGTTTTAACCTGTTCCAGTGGGATTGAATTGATGTTGTACGAGCAAGGTGTTACAGATCTAGATCTCGTGATTTTCATACATTTGGATTTAGTTGCTTTAAGTTTCAAAAGCCACTTTTTACACCAGTCTACGATCTGAGACAAGCTTTCACACACAGGTTGATGAACAGATGATGGATGATCTGAGTTAAACAATAGAGTATCATCGGCAAACATTTCACTTGAACACGATAAGTTCTCAGGTATATCGTTGACATACAACAAGAACAACATTGGCCCAACAATACTTCCCTGAGGGACACCAGAGTAAACCATGGACCAGTCTGAGCTTTCACCTTCCAGAACAACACGTTGGAAACGATCTTGCAGGAAATCACCTAGCCACTCGAGAATCTGACCATTGATACCATATCGGCCAAGCTTAGAGATGAGATGTTTGTGTGGGACTGAGTCAAACGCTTTCTCAAAGTCCAAGAAGACGACATCTGATGTTTTGTTTTTATCTAAGGCTGATGCCCAGGAGTGAAATAGGCGAATAAGTTGGGATGTGCAGGAAAAACCAGCTCGAAAGCCATATTGATGAGGGCTTAACAAGTCATGATCTTCTAGATGAGCCATAATATGTCTTGTGACTAGCTTCTCTAGGGTCTTAACTACAAGCGATGTTAGAGAAATTGGACGATAGTTAGAAACATATTCTTTACCACCATTTTTGTAAACTGGGGTGATGTTGGCAGACCTCCAGTCACGAGGTAGTTTTCCTCTATTCAGAGACATATTGAATAACTTTGACAGTGGATCAGAAATTACAGAGGCTGCCTCCCGGAGCAAACGTGCAGACAAACCATCCGGGCCAGTGGCTTTATTCACATCAAGGGTAAGCAAAAGCTCTCCCACATTAGCACTAGAGCACATGAGATCTGGTATGACGAAGCCTGAACCATGTGAATGGGCATCCTCATCGACATCGATAGCTGGGTCAGGGCGGGTAAACACCGACGCGAAAAATTTGCAAAATAACTCTGCTTTGTCCTTGCCAGTAGAAGCCGTGACACCACGATCCGACCATTTCATAGTGACAGGTATTGATTTGTTTTTCGTTTTGGATTTTATAAAAGACCAGAAGCGTTTAGGGTTTTTGGAATCAATTAATGAGTGAACATGTTGGTAATAACTCTTATTAAGTTCCGATTTAACTTTATTCCTTAACGATTTATATTTATTCCAATCAACTTCAAGCTGGGTAGATTTGGCTTTCTTCCAAAGGCGTTTTCTTTTGTGGAAAAGCTTGCGTATATCAGAAGTGATCCAGGGCACATTTTGTCTTGATTTTATTTTCTACGAAGGAACGTTGTTTTCAATGGCTTTAAAGAATGCAGACTTCCAATTTAACCAAACCTCTTCCATTGTGTCATTGTCGTTCAATATAGCGTCCCATGGGATATTTGATAGTTCAAGACGAAAGTTATCCCAATTAGCATTTTTGTAGTCAAAGGTTTGTTTTGGTCGTTGATATGGACGAGTGACTTTGCATGTCAACTTGAGAGAGACAACATTGTGGTCTGAAGAGCCAATTCCGTCCAAAATTTGGATGTTTTTAAGTGATTCTGGACGATTAGATATCACAAGGTCTAGGATAGCATCTTGACGCGTAGGCTCGTCGATCAATTGAGAGAAACCATAGAAGTTCACAATATTATCGCAGAAATAGTCTGATAAGACATTTGGTTGAGAAGGGCATATCAAGTCCCAATCAATATCCGGAAAATTAAAGTCACCCAAAAGAACAACATTAGTGTGATCGGATACCACTGTAACTTTTTCTAGTGACCTTTTAAGGCTTTCTAGATAGTTCATGTCACTTGAAGGAGGGCGGTAGAATACTCCTATCTATCTCCTTCCTTGGTAAAGAATTATCTCCATCCCCCTCCTGCAAGGATTTGGGAGTGATATTTGATATTTGATAGTTACCTATCGTTTAACGATCACATAGATTACCTATCATCCACGTTGATAGGTGAGCTATGTCAAATCAACAGAGTCCGACACCTGTTTACCAAAGATACTCTTCTAGTTATCCTAAGCTGTTTTATTGCTCTACCGTTTGGTTGGGAACAGCACAGCAGAACATTCACAAACTACAGCTATTACAAAACTTTGCTGCTAGAATATTGACTGGTAAAAGGAAGTATAACCACGTCTCACCATCCCTTAAGGAACTAAGATGGCTACCCATAAATGAAATGTTACAGTTTAGAGACATCATCTTGGTATATAAATGTCTACATGGCCTTGCTCCAAATTACCTCGAAATCAAGTAGGTCAAGCGTTCCACCATCCATTGCTATAATACCACGCAAAAGAACAACATAAACATTACAACCAAAAGAACATGAACAGCTCAGATGTCCTTTTTTGACCATTCTATATCTTCATGGAACAACTTAAGTGATGACACTAAAAATTGTAAGAACATAACCAGCTTCAAACGCTCAGCCCGAAAGGAACTGTGGGCCCGTTTAATGATGAGTTTAATTTTTAAAAGTTTTATAATTTATTCTCTCACCATTATGTCCATTCGTTAGGATTTATTAATTTATATTCATATGTTAGTGTAAATTAGTATTGAAAATCCCTTTTGGGAATTACTAATAAACGTATTGTATTTTGTAGACTTCACTTTGTAGAGTACAAACAACGCTATAGACGAGTACAAATATCACGCGGTATTTGTACTGTAGAGTACCAGTTCAACAGGTTTTCTCGCATCGCGCAAGCGAAGAAATGAATTGTAGTTACGATTAAAAAATTGGTGGACAATTTGAATCATATTTCTGACGACGAAGAGTCAGAATGGCTGGCAAATATACATCCAAGTTTATTAGATGAATCGAAGGGAGAAAAACAGCTACACGACCTGGAAATTTCTTCATTTATTGAAGAAAAAAGACATACTTCTGTCACGCACTCCCCGTAAATAAATATCCGCGAAATTCGCCCGTACTGAAATAACAGTTTGGCGTGTTGGATAATACTAACTTATTGGACGTTTTGTTGTGTAGTATCGCTGAGTATTTTTACTCATTATTTGTATTCTGACTCGCCCTACGGGCTCGTCAAAATACGGCACAACTCGTAAAAATACTCAGCGATACAACATAACTTATAAGATATAGGTATTTTTGGTTTGCTGTAAGCCATAAAATGGCCAAAGTTTTAACCATCAGCTGTTAAAGCCATCACCTCATAGAGGCCCTCTATTTTGTCATCGTTTTTTGTTATTTCAAATTAATAGAACTTCCGGCTTTATCTTTCAAGAATGACAGCATTCTTACAACCTTCAAAACTTAAATGAGGGAATTTGAATGAATAATGAATGAATGAATAAAAGAACGAACGAATGAGGGAGTTAACAAACGAATGGACCAAACGACGAGCGAAAAGGTGAGCAAATAAATTAAGAAATGAAAAACTAAACGAAATAGTGTGTGCATGCATGCAAGCATGTTTGCATGCATGTGTGCATAAAAGCATATGGCATGCATGCGAGAACGGATAGATGGACTAGTATATTGACCACTTTCAAAAATGGCTGCCGGATTAATATTCTTTTGTTTAAATTTAAATTAGCCTTTCTGGCCTCGCTTGAGATAATGTATCCTTTTGAATTTTGTACTGGAGAACGAGGCCAGAAAGGCTAATTTAAATTTAAACAAAAGAATATTAATCCGGCAGCCATTTATGAAAGTGGTCTATTAAGTCAGTGAAGCGACGTGTCAGTACGTTTAGAAACGTAAGAGCAGAAAACGACACTAAAACAAAAAGATTAAAACATCAGGAGATCTCCATTTCGCTCCTTGAACTCACCAGTAAGTGTATAGGCTCCACCTGATTATAGCCTTAAACGAGGCAAATTTATTCTGAGAGACGTTTGGCTCTAAAAAACACGAAAAAGGAGAAAGGTACGACAAAAGTCAATGAATATACTTCACGGCTGGGAGGAAGAATTACCAGTCTGACCGAGGGAATTGAAAGGAGAAGTATGCCATAGGAACCACATAATTCTCATCACCAAGAACAGGGACCAAGTACATATGAGATCACGGTGGTGATTGTATCATAAAATTTAAAAGTAGCCTAATTGTTAAAAAAGTGTTCTTAAGCTAAAAACTCACACACCGATGTTTTAAATCTTGTTTATTGGCCTGACTGCTTAAAGGGAAAGTACGGTCTAGGAAAAGTTTCCTTAGATCAAAAGTTCCTTGCTTGATTTGTCCTAACTGGCTATTCATTTGAGCTAAAAGCGTTTTAGTTGCGAACAATTACGTTCCAAAAATCGGCATTTTCAAATTTAAATCCGCCATCTTTGTTATGACGTAGCAATAGTCAAACATGCTAAATTATATCCCTTGCTGAAGTGGATGTAAACAAGGAAAACAGCAGCGATGGGGGCGCCACCTATTGAATTCTCGACTTGTATTTTAATCTAGCGAGAGGATGTAGTACATCCATTTATGTTTCAAACGAAACATGGCTCGTCTTTAGGGGAAGGAGATACTTCTGTTTGGGAGAAGACCGAGAGAAAGTCAAGAAAATGAATTTTAAGAAGAAACGTCAACCCGCTCAGTCGCTCACGTCTTAGAAATCGCGAGTGGTTCTCTAGCGGCAACTGTCAAGAGAAACCTACGGAAAACGAGAATGTATCCTCCTAAGAATTAAATGTACTAGGACACCGACTCAATTTGAAAGGCAAAGGTGTTTTCCTCAAACAAATCCTAGCTGTGGAGTGATAGTTACTTTGCTAAAGAAGACTGCACTGTTTGCTACGGATTCACTTTACACTGCTAACTCGGAATGAGACAAACTATTTTTGCAGTTACAGGAAACCAGCGCTAGCTTTGGTGTATAGATGGAACACGAGCTATTTGGAACTAAGATCAGTTGGCATGCAACAAGTTAGAAATGCTAGACTTGAAGATCATTCTTCGTATGCGTAAACAATGACAAAATTGATTACAAACACTAAGTTGCCAAAATTAAGGCTGACAAAAGGCAGAAGTTAAATGCAAAGTTGTTTTTCATCTTTATTGCTTAGAATTAACTTCAACGTAGTATTTTTCGTTCTAAAATGTTTGAAATGTCGCGACTTGTGAGAAGTGGAGCTTTGTTATTTTTGATGGGCGCCGGAAAATCGCCTCTGTCATACAGTGTTTACATTGGAAATTACCTCAATATAACTGAAGCTAAAATGAAACTTTCAATTTCTTTTGAAGGCATAAGCAGTGCATAATTACGTCAAGTAGTTGGTTGGAAGACGTAAATATTTTCATATTATTTTTATCGTGTCCAATCGTTATGATATAGTGAAATATGGGCGCCTACGTGACAAAGGATAATTTGTATTAGTCAACGTGTTTGTCTTGATAATTTGCCAACGATGTATTAAATGTCATGTAGTTTTTTCTCCGCAGGCCTGTACGGAACTCAAACTCAACTTAACGGCCTGCTCCCAGTTGGCTTGTTAGCTCAATTGGTAGAGCGCTGCACTAGTATTGCAGAGGTCAGTGGTTCGATTCCCGTACAGGCCTGATTTTTTTCAGGTCTGATTTTCGCTATTGCATAAATAGCGCTATGTACCGCGAGGATCGCACATCATACGTATCTAATACTGCAGTTCAAAATATATGAACTTCATATATTCATTGTATCTCATTTATCACTTTCACGGGTTTATTACGAATCAACTTAACGGCCTGCTCCCAGTTGGCTTGTTAGCTCAATTGGTAGAGCGCTGCACTAGTATCGCAGAGGTCAGTGGTTCGAGTCCCATACAGGCCTGATTTTTTTAAGGTCTGATTTTCGCTATTGCATAAATAGCGCTATCTACAGCGAGGATCGCACATCATACGTAACTCTGAACTGTTAGCAAGTTCTAGGGGATAGTGTCCGGTCTGTACTGTATTCCGCAATAGCAACCCGAGAACTTCTTCACAGAGAATAGTGAAAGACAACGGTAAGTGGAATTGTCTTGTGTCTTCGGAAGGAAATCCCAGCTGAAGAAATCTAACTAACTTCAAAATACTAAGTATGGCCGAGGGTAGCGGCGCTTCTGTACAAGCACACGAAGCCACTGCACAACCAAATCTGGTAGAAATCCCAATAAACATCCCATTGCCCTCAAAATTGGAGCTTACAGGGGATTTGGCGACAAACTGGAAGAAATTCTACCGTGCCTGGAATAACTAAGAAATTGGTGCATGTTTAAAAGATCCTGAAAACGCTACTGGAAACAAATATCTGAGGACTGCCACACTGCTAACCTGTATTGGCTCAGATACTCCAGATGTGTACGAAGGCTTAGAATTTGTAGATGAAGCTGATAAGGACATTGATGTTGTTCTCCAAAAGCTACGGTATTATTGCATCGGAGAGACAAACGAAATATACGAAAGATATCGATTTAACAAAAGGGACCAGGAGCCTAACGAATCTCTGGATGCTTACGTCACGACACTGCGCATGTTGGCTAAGACATGTAACTTCGCAGTTTTAGTAAACAGTCTAATTAGAGAAAGAATTGTCATTGGAGTGAGTGATTATCAAGCACGCAAGAAGCTTCTACAAGTCTCCAAACTAGCACTGAAAGAATGCATTGACATCTGTAGATCATATGAGATCGCAAGCCAACAACTGAAAGAAATTCATCAGGAGGAGGTCAGCACCATCAGTCAGGCCAACGAGAAGACACCTCCATCCCCCGTAGGGGAGAGAGAAATCCGCCGCAAGTTCTGGGCCAAAACACATGTCTGGAACAAGCTTAAATGTCCTGCATGGGGTAAGACTTGCTCTAAATGTGGAATTCAAAACCACTTTGCGGTGGCCTGTAAAACCAAACTGTCTCCACCCACTTTGGCCACGTCCTCTAAACGCCCCACTCCGAGACATGTCCGCGGGCCAGTGCATGCAGTGGAAGATTCTGACTTGGATGAATATGTTACTTGTGTCAACGTCAAGAAACAAGTCTGTGCTATGTAAAAGCCTTATCATAAAGACAAACTGAGACGGGCACGGGAGGCGTTCTACTGGCCTGGTATGTACAAAGAGATTGTCTCTAACTGCCAAGTCTGCAATTCATACCACCAAGGGCAGCAGAGGGAGCCCATGATCTCACACCCAGTACTATCAAGACCGTGGCAGGTCCTTGCCGTTCATCTCTTTGAGTTCCAGGGCCAGGATTACCTTGTCACCACTGATTATTACTCAAATTTCTTTGAAGTGGATAAACTTGGTAGTAAGACATCAAAAGAAGTAATTGAAAAGCTCAAGCCTCATATGGCAAGACATGGAATTCCGGACAAGATAGTAAGCAACAATGGCCCCCAATTCAGCTCACAGGAATTTCAGATGTTCAAAGATTTATACGAGTTTGAACATGTAACAAGGTCCCCCACCTACCTGCAGTCAAATGGCAAGGCGGAAAACGTGGTAAAGACTGTGCAGCGAATCATGTTGAAAGCCTCAGAGGCTGGCAGTGATCCCTACTTGGGATTTCTTAACTTTCGCAACACCCCCACAGAAGGACTAGGAACGTCTCCAGCTCAGCGCCTCTTTGGCCGCCGTACCAAAACTCTCCTACCTACCTCTGGGCGACTACTAACACAACCTGAATTTGACACCACTTCCCATCTTCTTGAAGCCCAGAAGAACAAACAAGCCTTCTATTACAACAATGGCACCCAAGAACTCCAGCCACTTGAGCCAGGGAGCACCGTACGTATCAATCCACCCAAATATAAACAAAAGTGGACCCAAGCAATGGTTGACCAACAAGTTGGTGTATGCTCATACCAAGTTACTACTGACGATGGACGGGTGTATCGTAGGAACCGCCGACGCCTGCGTCTCACAGCTGAACTCCCTAAACAATCACCTCTTGACATAGAGATACCTAGCTCCGATCATGGTCCCCTGCCCCTGACCAAAGTTGAACAAGTACCACCAGTCGTTGAATCAAGGCTCCAAGAGGTGGTCAAGCCACAAGCAACACCGAACCTTCCAGCTGATGACGTAACGAGTCCAGAAAGATGTAGCGCTCGGGGAAGAGTCCTACGTAGACCGGCATACCTCCGTGACTATACATACTGACACTAACGGATGTTGTTTATATTCTCCAAACAATGACTCTAAGAAACGATTTAGTTTTTTCCTTGTTTATTCTTTCCTCTTTGAATAACGGGGGGAGATGTAAGGATGTGAATTTATGTATGTTGAGTTAACTTATACAGTTTACCTTACATCTGAGTTCCCGAATGTATTCGTTCAGTTCGCTTGATATGCACTCAGCTTACAAGATTAAATGTTGTGTTTAGAGTCTCTGGTGTTGCACTGTCTATCTTAGCGAACACGTTACAGTATCAAGTTGGCCAAAACAGTTCTACATATAAACCTGGGACGCACTGCTGTAACATGTGTAGGATTGAAGCCCCCAGAGCACCAGAACTGGCCTCAAAAAGAGGAAGAAAAAACCGAGGTATGTTTAAAGTACAAAATCACCATCACATCAAGAAAAGCGGATCAACTTTGATAACAAAAAGGCTTTGTTCTTAGATCAAAAAATGACCAAACATGGCCATTTTTGAATAGTAGCGACAAGTTTAAAATACGCGCGGGACTTTTGAAATTCATGATTAGCATTCCAGGGGCAAGTTTAAATGATTGGAAAGACCGGTTAATGGAAGGAAAGTATACAGTCAAGTGAAATTAGAAACAAGGACAAGACGAGATTGGGAGCAGTCATTCTGGTTTGGCCAGGGATGAGTTATTGGCGATTAGGAGCACACATATCAGCGCCCCAAGCTTGTCGTTCAATCACGGCTTCGCTGCTGTCAGATTTATCTTCCAAGTTTGAGAACATTCAAATATTGCGGTCCATAATTCAGTCAGTAATAAGTGTGCATTAAAACCTGGATAACAGTATCCTACCACAATTTGTTTCTCGTTCGCGTTCGCCGCCCTGTATAAATAGCTGTCTGCTCCTTTTTTTCTAATAACACCCCTAGAGATTATACTTTGCTTCAGTATTTCATGCTTGTTTTTATTTCGTGTAAGAAGGCAACTAACAACAAATTTTTATTCAAGCTAATAAGAAAATTACAATGCTTGGGCCCGTAAGTAGCTAGGGTTATTCGAGGCTGGCACAAGAGAGGGAAAAAAAAGAAGAGAATTATAATATATAGACGAACAATCTTAAAGGAATTCTAGTTTGCCATGTGGTTTATAAACAGAATGAAAAAGGAGGGCAGACTGTAGTATATACTGGAGGTACACACAGATATAATTTTGAGAATTGTACTCTGATATGAGCAATTCTTATATAATCATCCTCTTTTTCCAGAATTTCAAAGAGTTTTTCCTTTATTGCGATTTTAATTTGATTTTTTTTGTGTGTTTTGATAAGAACTGGAATACTGTTCCAGATCAAGGTGCCAGAAATGGAGAAGGCTCTCTTCATATTTTTAGTTCTAACTTGTTCAACATCATAATTTTAATTGGTAACAGATCTAGTCTGGTGACTGTGGTCAGAAGCCAGCTTCGTGAACTTATTCTTAATGTCATCAGTGTTTTGCACGAAATTATTTAAGTTACGTAATATCCGTAGGGACATTTCTCTATAAAAATGAACATGCGTTTCAAAAATCGTAACGGGAACACAAGGTTCAAGAAAGGGAAAAGAATACAGAATTGTAAGTAAAATTAGCTCAAGAAGATTACGGCACAGTGCCTGAAAAGTAATTAGTGTAATTTGTTTAATTCAGTTTGACTTCACATGCTCATAAGAAAGAAGGAGTGCAGAAATAAAGTTTCGAAAATCTCCCGAACTGTTAAAGGTCTGAATACAAGTTCAATACAATCAGGAACAAGTGGATATCGTACATTAAAAGGCTCCTTTGCTCAAAGCACAAGAATGATATCTTACTCTTAAAGCAGCGAATTGTGTCTACAATACACTTATAGAGCCAGTCTTGTGTTATACGGACACCGTGTGGGGTGAATTGTCAGCCACCTCCAGCAAAACCCTACAACGGTTACAAAATCGCGCTGCCCGCATCGTTTTAAGGCGTGACTCATCTAAAGACACTTTTAATGTTTTGGGGTGGGCTGAGCTAGAAACAAAACAGAAAAGACATAAATGTACCTTAGTATTTAAATGCCTAAATAATCTAGTACCTGAATATTTGAGTGACTATTTCACTAGAAATTGTAATGTACATAGCTATAATACTCGCAGGAGAACAGATTTGCATCTGCCCAAACCGAAACTAAGCCTTGCAAAACGAACTTTAAAGTATTCGGGCTCAGCTCTTTTTAAACCTTTTACCTCGTTATATTCAAAACGCCGAGTCACTTTCTTCCTTCAAAGTTTTAATTAATACCTACAAATTTTAAAATTTTATTGACACTATATTCTTGTAAACTGTTGCATGTTTGCTTATACCCTTACTTATAAATACTTTTTGTGTTTTTAAATTTTATCCTGTATTTTCAGCTATCAAGATGTCTTGTATTCTTAACTATTGTAATTTTTTTACTCCAGGGCCCCTCTGGATATCAGCCTCGTTGCTGAATGAGCCACCCTGGCTAAAAAAAAAAAAATAATAAAATAAAAGTCCACTAAAAGTCCAAAGTCCATCGGCAACTGTTTAGTTTGTAAGAATAATGGAACTGCATGAGCTCTTGGATCAGCGAAGAACATAGTCTAAGGGCTCTCTTCTGAAGAACTAGTAGTTTATGAAGACTGCTTCATTTACGTCGAAAAGCATCGCATTTAGTCGAAAACATCGATTCGAGAAGAGTGTACACTTTTTCACTCAAAGTATTTGCGTGCAGTAACCTGTGAAAGGCCACGTCCAAAAACATCTCTTCAATAAAGCGCTAAGGTGTTATAAAACGAGCAACAAAGAAAACAATTAGTAACATAGGTCGCACCTTTCTATTTGAATGCCGCCAGTAAACAGTACCACTGATAAACTGTTCGCACGCGTCAAGTCAAAATAGCTCTTGGAAATCAATTTGATGTAAAATAGATTGTCTCTGCTGATTATTTTATTTATTATTATCATTATTTTGTTTTACGGGGGAGGGGGGAGGTCCATAAAACAGCCAGTAAGTCCCAATAAACCGTTATATTATTTGCACTACGTTTGCAGAATGCAACAAGTGATTTGAGTGTTTGCTTTTTTCTGTAACGAATTTTCTAAAAAAAAAGTCCAAGAAAGTTGCCACTTTAGGATTGAGTTTGTTTCTTGCGATTGAAAGCAGTTTCAAAGCAGTTTCAAAGCAGTTACTATGTGAACATCAACAAAGGGCTCTGTTTAACTTGTTAAGGTACTGCTGTTCTGATTGGAAGTTCCTTGGCAATGGTTTACGGTCTCAATTCTGCTGCTGCAAAGTTCTTCCGTAGATGGTGCTACTGCACTAAGGCAAAAATCTATGATTTCACAAGTAAGTTGATTAGACAGCTGAACCCCAATAAGTCGAACCTCCAACGGAAATTAAAAAAGGTTCGAGTTAGACTGCTATATAAATAAGATTAAATTGAGTCTTCCAAAGTAGAATGTTATGGCAAATTACTCCGTAAAAATGAGATTTGAGTTAACGAGGGTAAAATAATAAAGAAAAGTGCGTTAAGGGAGGTAAGAATAACTCTGAGTTAGCGTGAAGTTTAAGTTAATGAAGGTTCAAGTAACTGGAAAGGTACAAGTGATCAATAATTTGAAAGTCTGATCTTCATCTAATTCTAGTACAAGACCAGCCAATTTAAAGAATTCTTGGTGTCTGCAGAAAAAATTGCACTGGAAAGACAACAGATCAAAGATAAGGATGCATCCAGGAGCCATAGCTTTCAATACCATTTGATTGTGTCATTATTGACACACTGCACGTGTTCTTAAGGATAATGGGGCTCCTCTTTCACCATGTAATTAACTTTATTTTTTTCAATGAATGGAATCTATTTCAGGTTATACATGTTTTATACTGTACATCAAACAGAGCAATAATATCACCATATGTGAACTCATTAACCAACTTATGGCCTCTGTTTGACTTAATTTTGTAGAGTAATAAATTACTGCTAATGAAATGTATAATGATGTAAATGTTCATTTCTCTTTTTTATTCTGACAATTTTACTACAGGTTATTGAATTGGTCCTTAACCAGAAAAAGAAAGCCATCCTGGAAACAGAACTGGAAAAAATTCGTGTTCCATTTAAATTTGATGAAGTGCAGTGTGAAGATGGATCATCTCAAACACAGTGGACAAGACTTGATGGTATTTACAAAATAATGCATTAGAGGCAACAGAACAATTCTTTGCAGGAAAACTATATAATGTTGCAAGAACCGGCACAATTCTAACATAGAGTTTCAATTTGTTTAGGAAAAGATCTTCATAACATCCTGGAGAATCTTGACCTTAAGCCCATCTTTGATGGACTGCCAACCTAGCAGCAGATTGTTTGATTCCATACTTTTGCAATGTCTGAAGAAAATGATTTGATACGTCCACAGTACACTTTGATATCCCATCTGATACTTTAGAGCTCATTTGTGAAACATTTCTTGAGCCAGACACTTTGGTCTCTGCTAGAGTCAACCTTTCCCTGTGAAGAAGCAATCTTCTTTTTCTGTCTTCTTTGTGTGTTAACCACGTGCCTTGCTGATCTCGTGTTCCTAAAATATTTTAACCGAATATGACAAGCAGTGGTGATTTTAGATTTGCTACATTTTGTTGGTCAGTGCCATTTCTGTAATTTCTGAGTACAGGTCAACGACAAAAAGAGCTCGTTAAAATGTGTCAAATGTTTGAGTTGAAGAAGTATTACAACGACATGACAACAAAGACCACATTGAAGATTTTTGCACGTTTAAAACAAACTTCTGCTTCTTTTATTCCGATCACGTCCAAATAAACGGTTACAACAACAGAGAGAGAAAACAGAATACACTATTATATATATGCTAATTCCTAAAAAATAAATTTTGAATAACAAAAGGAAAAGACACACCTGGACCAATCATAGATCAAATTAACTATTCCTGTGAAATATTTCAAATTTAAAATAACAACGGCAAACATAATATGCATAATAACAACACACATTTCCCTACTGGGCACTCGCAAAAACCCTTAAGAGGAATGTTCTTCACGAAAAGGAGAGTAGCTGTCCGAGTTACTTCCGATGAAAAGCTTTTTAAAATCGTTGATTTGACGAATAGTTTGTTACTATCCTTAAGAGCCTTTATAGTTTTCATTCTTCTTGATGAGAAGATTCTTTGAGCCTTTCGAAACTGCCCTATCATTCCTTGCCGTTTGGACGATTGGTATTTTTTGATAACTTCCTTTTGAACTTTCGGGAAAAGCAGAGTGTCGCACTATCCTCCCCTGAAAGAGCTGTTGAAAATTTGTATTCTTTACAAATGCTGTTTACCCTCCTGTCAAATATGTCTTCGTCTTTAATTGGAAACAATCGTTTTATCAATTCCTTCTTCATTCCAGATGTTTTAATTTGCAGCTCTTGGTGCCAAAGGATTCAAGAGAATCCTTTTCTTGAAGAGCTTTTTCGACTCCTTTTATAGCAAAATTTTTCGCTTCCACCGCCATTGTTTTTTCTCCACTTCCGTCCGGCAATGTGCTTAACTAGTTTCAGTCTCCCACGGTATGAAATCTGGCCATGTTAAACTGGGTAACTTCGTGTCAAAAGACCGATTCAGTCTCGTTCTGGTGGGTCACGTGATCTGAATTGGGTAAGTAAGTAAGTAAGTAAGTAACTTTATTTAGCCACATATCGCATATGAGCGAATAGCTCGTTTAAATGCAAATGTGCCATAAAAATTTGACATAATTTACATATATAAGTAATAAGTAATAGGTAAGAAATAAAAATTAATTATCTAGAATGAATAATTGCTATTTCTGACTAGACTATTTGTTTACAAAACAAACAGCTGCAGTCATACGATGAGGACAACTGTATGTCTTGCAAATTTTTCCTAAATATAGAAAGGGATTCCGACATCCTTATTTTGTCTGTCAGATTGTTCCATTGTTTGCTAGCCTGGTACGTAAAAGAATGTTGCATATAAGATGAGGTTGGTCTTGGAAGAACAACCTTAAGATGGCCACGTAGGCTGTAACCATTACTTCGCAGAGAAAACAATTCCTGAATGTAGTTCGGTGTCTGGTTATGAATACTTTTATATACAAGTATAAGTGCTTGTTCTATGCGTCGATGTTCTAAACTTTTAATATTTGCAGTTTTCAATAACTCTTCGTAAGCAGTCGACTTAGAATAATTGAGAAGAGTCCTCAGAGCGAATGCATTGGTTGACTCCAGTTTCGCAGACAGACCCTTACTTAGACCTATAAACAGTGGTGATGCATATTCGAAGTGAGGGAGAATGAAAGCTTTGTACAATTTAATCATCACATCTGAGGGTATAAATTTACGAATGCGACGGAGAATTGAAACTTTTGTATTCACTTTCCGGCAAACTTCTTTAATGTGTACGTTGAAAGAGAGTGAATTGTCGATGACTACTCCAAGAAGCTTCATATGTGTAACGTAATCCAGTTCATTACTGTCAATAACAAAGGGCGTTGGTAAAGTTGCTCTGTTGAAAACTATGGATTGAGATTTACTATGATTGATCGCCAGAAAGTTCTCACAAAACCAGGAAGCGAGTAGACCAACGTTGTTTTGTAGATTTATTTGCAAGGTAGATGGACAGAGGTTTGAAGAGTACCCAGTAGTGTCATCAGCATAAAATCTTAGAGAGCACGAAATATCTGAAAAATTCACATCGTTCATGTATATATTGAAGAGAAGGGGGCCCAAGATTGAGCCTTGAGGAACTCCACACCTCACAATTTGCCAATCCGACAAAACACCGTCAGTCTTGACATGTTGCTTACGGTCAGTTAAGTAAGAACGTAGAAGTTGTAAGGCGTCTTTAGTTACACCATAAGCTGACAGTTTTGCAAGAAGCAAATCATGATTGATAGAGTCAAATGCTTTGGAGAGATCTATGGTAATTGCTGCAGAGTGTTCGCTAGAGTCTAATTTTTTCCTAATGTCTTCGAATGTCTTGAGAAGGGCTTTCGTACACGAGTGTCCTTTCAAGAAACCAGACAAATTCCCGCTGAGAAAGTCAAGAGAAAACTCATATAACTGATCAAAGATAACTCTTTCCGCTACCTTTGAAACAGCCGATAATACAGATACAGGACGATAATTAGATTTTAAAGTCTCAGTTCCTTTTTTATAGATCGGGGAGACAATAGAGGTTTTCCAATCTGTAGGCCAGGAGCCACTAACAATGCACTGGTTAATTAATTTTGTGAGAGAACTGAAAATTCTTGGCCCAGCAAGTTTCAGCAGGCGTGGAGAGATACCGTCAGCACCGGTGGCTTTGTTGATTTTGATAGTAGAAAGTATCCTTTTGATATAGGAGTCCTGAACAGGAGTAAATGAGAAGCTCGTTTGTCTTCCAAGCTTCCGTCTAATGGATACAACACTTGGATGTGTCTTGAACTCTTCTGGCTGTAAGTTGGGCATGTGGCTAGCCGGTCTAGGTACTGCATTAATGAAATAATCATTTAGAAGATTGGCGATATCAGTACTATCAGTGATGAGGCGCCCGTCTTCAATCAGCTGAACATGGCTGTTACCTCTGTCTTTACTTGGGAGTAAACAATGAAATTTCTTCCAAAATTCCCCGGGGTGTTTGGAGTTTGTGGATACATTAATGCAGTATGACTTGAGGGAAGAACGTTTTAAGGATGTAACAAGGTTCCGTTGTTTCCTGTAGGTCTCCCAATTTTCAGATGTTTTCTTCTTAGTAAACCTTCTGTGGAGACGATCTCTAGTGTTTATAGCCTGGATAATTTTTGGTGTCATCCATGACACGGCATTGCCGCGTACTAATTTCTTCTTAAGTGGTGCGTGACGATCAATCACTTCAGTGAATAATTTATACCAGGTCGCCCAAATGTCGTTGATATCATCGTGAATAAACGCACAGTCCCAGGGGACACTGTTTAGATCCTGGAGAAAAATATCAGTGTCGAACCGTTTCATCGAACGATAACTAATGAGCTTTGGTGGAGGTTTAGGAAGCTTCCACTTACGAATTGTGACAACCATGTCATGATCACTGATACCGAGTTGTAAGGTCGTTGTATAGCAGAATCGTTGCGGATGAGTTGTCAGTATAACATCGAGAAGTGTACTCGATGTATCCGTTATTCGGGTAGGCACAGTTACAATGTTTGTTAGTTGAAAACGGTCACAGTATTCAGATAGCCGGTTGTCAGGAGAACAGCTATCATTGTTGAGCATGTTGAAGTTTAAGTCACCAATAATGAGTAATTCATTACGGTGATTGTACAGTTTTTCGGTCGTAGAATAGAGAGTTGACAAAAATTCCGTCGGTTTATTTTTGTTTGGAGATCTGTAACAGGCGAGAAGAGAAAACCAGATATTTCCCCTACCCTTTACATCGATGCAAACAGCTTCGATATCCACAGGCTCTAGCTTCCTGCGTCTGCAAGCAGAGACGCTATGTTTGATGTAAACCATTATGCCACCGCCGCCCTTTTTCCTGTCGCGTCTAATTATCCTGTACAAAGGATGTTGAAAAAGCGAGTTGTTGTAGCTGGAGTCAATCTTTGTTTCAGTTAGAACTAAGATTTCAAATAGCTCCTGATTCAGTAGAACCCTTATTTCGTCCATTTTGTTTTGAAGACTGTTGATATTTTGATGAGCGATTGACAGGTTAAACTTGTAGTAAGCCGCGATACTGGCCTTGTAGTCAGCAATGACATTGGGTTCAGAGGTGTCAGAGTTCGTAGAGTTCGAATTGTTAAGCGAGTCCTCGGTTGAATCAGAAAAGAATGAGACTGAAAGCCATTTAAAAGTACAGGCATTGCAGTACCAGGTATCATCAGTACTTGATAACCGGTTGTATTCGTCCTGAGAAACACGAGTACATTTAGCATGGCACCACGAGTTGCAACCGTCGCATTGTAAGGCTCGCTGATTGATCTTACATCAGACATCTTGAACTTTCTGGACAAAGCTTGGTACGCAGTCAATAATTCTAGGCAAAATGGTCCATTATTGCTGCGTTTATGGTTGTCGAAATAATTCGACGGATAGTACAATTTCTTTTCACTCTTTTCCTAAAGGAAATAGTTTACAGAAAGTAAGAAGTTATCTTTCTCGAGTGTTTTATGTGACAATTTGTTGCCGCGACTGGCTTCTTGAAGCGAAGCGACAAGTGATATGTTAAACTAAATTTTTTAAAAATTTTTCCTTAGGTTTGGAGAACGAGAATCAAAAGAGACCCTAAGAGAGATTTTCGCGTTTCTGACAGTACTAAAGTATGTTCAGCTCATTTTGTTGAAAGCGATTACATTAATAATTACAGTAACAAAAAAAAGGTTGAAGCAAATGCATGCCCTTTGTATTCCCCTGGACGAAAGACGCTCTGGAACGAAGCCTTCCGAAAAAGAGATGAAAAATCTTGTGGGTAAATGAATTAGCTGCAGCTGAAGAAACAGAAACAGCTTCTGAAGGTGAAGGATCCAGCTGGAAGGAAGCTGGTTGTGAAGAAAAAATATCAAGAGGGACTCAAGTAGAGGTAGAACTACCTTGTTGTCACAGATTTTCAGTTCAAAGTTTGCTTATGAGTGCCAGTACTGAAGCCACCAGATTATTCAATTGCATCAATTATTTGTACATCTTCTATGGTAAGATCAAAATATGGCCTCATCGAAATGTTATTATTAACCAAATGCCTCAAGAATTCAAAGCTAAGTATCCAACCACTCTTGTAATAATAGATTGTACTGAACTGAAAATAGAATGCCCATGCCACAAACACTCTTAAATGTCTATTGGGAGTCGATGCCTAAGGAGGTATCATGTTTGTATCACAACTATATAGTGGTCTTATTTCTGATAAGGAAATCACTACAAGAAGTGGGTTTCTAAAATTATTGAAACAGAAAGTTGAAGCAGGTGAGATAAAGACAAATGATTCAATGATGGCTGATAAAGGTTTTGAAATTGAAGACGATTTGAAGAAACTTGGTTTAAATCTGAATATTCCACCTTTTCTTGGAGAAGAGCCAAAATTTAACAAGTGATGCTATTAAAACTCAGACAATAGCTCAACACAGAATCCATGTTGAGAGAGCAATTGGAAATGTTAGAAAGTTTTTGATTTTTTCTACCAGAATTCCTGTTAGCATGATTGGTGTTGTGAATTAATTATGGAGTGTGTGCTGTATGTTTGCAAACCTTATGGAACCAATAGTTAACAGTCCATAATATATCACAATGTAAATTTATAGAGTTATTTAGTTATTTATTTATTTATTTATAAGTTCTCTTTTTTAATTTTCAATCAAGTACTTAATTGCATGCCCTTACAAAAACAAACCTATTTTATTTCTATTTAATGTCTATTTTAATGCCATCCCCTCTATTTTTATACAATTTTTTTTCTCAGACTTATATCTTATTCCTATTTTACCTGAAAGGGAAAATACAGCCACTATTTTAACCATATTTTAAGGCAAGGTTGACCAAGGTGGTGTATTTTATTTCTATTTTCTTAAAATGAACGGAAAAATAACCAGCTAAACAGACTATTTTAATCATATTTTATTTTCTACATCAGTAAAATAGTGATCAAATAGTCTGTTTTATTTCTGGTTTCTGCTGATAGGACATGCTAAAGCCATTTCCTTTGAAAATTTACGAAAAAAATAGGCTATCACAACCCTATTTTAGTAAAGAAAATGTTGAATAATTGCAAAATAGATATAGAATAGACTGTTTTATTTCTATTTTTTGAGGTGGATTCTAATCCATTGCAAAATAGGTATTAAATAGTCTATTTAAATTCTATTTTCTGCAAAGTATCCCAGACCCACAATATTTTAAACAGCAACTAGGTGTGAAGTGTAATAACCTGTCCTATTTTATACCTATTTTATTTATGAATTCAAGCTTGACTAACATACAGTACTCTAAAGTCACAGCTTCTGTGTTGACAAGATAAAGATGAGTTCAAATTTGAAAACATTGGGTGGAAGTTTTCAAGTTTCACGGTCATAAAAATCTCTACACAGATTCTTTAAAACTGAAACCACTAAATTAAAATGTGTTCTGAAGGCTTAAGAGGTCCATCCAAGGGTCGCATTTGTCGCTTTGCTCATGATCATAATCTTTGTATTGACTGAAATAAGTCTTACTGTAATCCTTTTTTGAAAGAAACAGCAGTCTGGCTTAACAAACTGGGTGATGGTTGACCGGTTTCCATGTGTGAAGTCGTTCGGGTGCGAAGCGTCATATTATTAGTAAGTTATTGACTCCGTGCTGAGGTCATCCGAGGGCAAAGCAGTGGACATCGGAAAGTTCTGGGGCTAATGCTGCAATGTTGTTCAAGGTATCTGTAGTCCCGGTTGAGAAAGATACTGGTTGTAAGGTCCACGAAAGTTTCTTCTTCTCTAGCTTTTTTGGCGAAGAACGATCCTCGGTATGTACTTCATGGCTACATGCCATATAGACGACATATACATCCTTTCACATCCCTAGCCACATCCCTAGCCATCGTTTACCATCCATAGCCATCCTTTACCATCCTTAGCTATCCCTAACCATCGTTTGCCATCCTTGGCCATCCCTAGCCATCCCTAGCCATCCTGAGCCATCCCTAGCCCTCCCTTGTCCTCCCCAGCCATCCATAGCCATCCTTTACCATCCCTAGCCCTCCCTAGCCATCCTTTACCATCCTTAGCTATCCCTAGCCATCCTTTACCATCCATAGCCATCCTTTGACATCCCTAGCCATCGTTTACCATCCTTAGCTATCCCTAGCTATCGTTTACCATCCTTAGCCATCCCCAGCTATCCCTAGCCATCCTTTACCATCCCTAGCCCTCCCCAGCCATCCTTTACCTTCCATAGCCATCCATAGCAATCCTTTACCATCCCTAGCCCTCCCTAGCCATCCTTAGCTATCCCCAGCCATCCTATACCATACCCAGCCATCCTTAGCTATCCCCATCCATCCTTTACCATCCCTAGCCATCCTTAGAAACCTGTGGTTCTCATTCCATGATCGAATGGGAAGAGCCCTTTCCCGAGATACGGCCTGATGCACAGTATTCCCGGATGTACTTACCAGAAGACCTTTCCTTATTGGATGAAACTTAAGTGTGATACATCCAGGAATGCTTGTACATCCGGCCGTGTCCTGGGAAAGGGCTATTCAGAAGTTGATTTTCATTTTGGCTAGCCCTAATGAGTTAGTAATTACTCCCAATTAAAGTTATTTCATTTCTTTATCATCAGGTTGAGAGAACCACGTACCATGGTGAAAAAGTGACAAAGGCTCTGCCTGTCATCACCTTCAACCCCGAAAGTGTATTCAGTCATTCAAGCTCAAAGAAACTTTTACGGTAAGGGAGCATTCATACTGGTAATTTATCTAAAGGGGGCGGGCTATAATGATTAATTTCTTTTCTTTTATTGAAGCCCCCCCCCCGATGAACTAAGGATATTTTCTTCCCCCCCCCCCAACTCACACATTTAAATATATTTCAAAATGCACACTACCATATATATTATAAAAATCATATAAAACATAACATATCATAGTTATATCATAATCATCACATATTGTAATTATTATTTACGTCCGATTTATTTGTCTTTTGGACCAACTCAAGATTGACAATAGTTCCGTTTACAGCTTTCAGTCCCAATATGCAGAGGCAATAGGGGAATCCATGCGAAGTGTTGGGTTGATCTTAGGTCTTCATCAAGACCTAGAAGCAGTAATCTTAAACCCAAAAAGTTCTAATGTTCTTGAAAGAGTACAAGATATAGTTGAAGGCGAGCAAAGTAGAGATATCTTAGACCCTACTTTTTTATTCAACAGCAAAGGTAAAGTATAAGACATTAGAGTGATTTTCATAAGCCAATTAAATAAAAACTCCTTGTCGAGTAATAGTCAAACGAGAAGAAAAGAAGACAAAGGTCCTTGGTATTAAATATAAAGTCGTGTATTGCATTCTAGTACATGTAACTCAGTTTCACAGGTTTAAGAAAACCACCCCACAGATGCAGCCAAACCCTTATTTATTTTATACTAACAACTATTTATTAGCATGGTCTAAACATTGATATTTTTATGTATGATTAGATTCTTGAGAAACTTGGTATGCTAGAAGAAAGTTTTTACGATGAACTGAGCGACTGGTGTGCTGGCACCTTGCTACCCCAGTACAAGGCAATTGGAAATAGTGGTGTTGATAAAGAAAGTGCAAGCTTAAATGCACCTAACAATGCCATTAAGGAAGGATACTGGAAAAGGCAGCAAATACTTATGAAGTAAGTGATTAATATCCACATACTAATGAATTTCATAGATAAAGCTGTAAAGTAATATTCATTAATTTATCCAGAAATTCACTGATAATTGGTTATTCTATGTTCCATTCTTTGTCAGTATTAGATAAAATAAAGTGTGTCCATGGCCATGTTGGTGCCATGTTGGTGCCAGAAACAATGCAATATTTTTGCATGACAAAAAAACATATTTTATATTTGTATTTCCTTTAGTCTAGCGTTTTATACATGAGCCCTTGGCTCGGGAGATTGGGTGATCACTCCCCACGTTATCAACGATAAATAAAGTTCATTCATTCATATTTCTTGATGGAAAAAATTAGTTTTTTTAACAAACCAACATGGCAGCTATTGATTGTTTTCATTTCTTTATTTTTTTCAGGCAAAGACATTTTTGGTACCAAAATCAAAACCAAAAGGATGCCTATGTGGTGAAGTAGCAGCCTTCAACATCACAAAAGCTGTCAAATTCATCCAGCTGCAGGTGGGCAGGAAGCAGCTATCAGATTTTACATAAAGAGCAGGAACATTGGCTGCATTGGAAGAAAAATGAGATTCCCAGATGGGCAGTTAACCTGTTGCCATATTAAGAGGTCTTCTTTGCCAGAAAATATTTTACAGAAGCTTGATGAAGGTGCAGTATACTTATTGATTGAAAGCACTAAAAGCTGGATAATAGGAAGTGTTCGATAAGTCAACAGGAGTGTTTTCAGATCACACTAAAAATGATCTGCAAGTTGAAGAGCTTTGCAAAAACTCATTTAAAATTTGTAGCGATAGTCATGGGTTATTTTACTGGCCGTGTCAACCAGATTGGTCCAAAGGAAAAATAGCGGCAAATCTTATGTGATGATTTACTCGTTTATTCAATTGAACTTGATCGATGTTGAGACGAACGTAAACTAGGATAATAACACAATCAACTCTTTCATGAATACGAGTAGGTACATGAGTCAGAACTATTAAATAAAGCTTCTACCTCAGCAATATTCATTCACTTTCTGGGTTATCCTGAGGCTGGATTATCCAAACTTCTTGGCCTAGTCTGATGTTGTCCCTGATAATTGAGGTTCCACTGTGTAATAACATGGTTGTGGTAAATTTTTTGAGGAAAAAATATATTATGGGGGCACAGGTGGCGCAGCGGTGAGGGCACTCGCCTCTCACCACTATGATCCCGGGTTTGATTCCCGAATCAGGCATTATACGCGAGTTGAGTTTGTCGGTTCTCTCCTGTGCTTCGAGGGTTTTTCTCCAGGTTCTCTGGTTTTCCTCCCTCCATAAAAATCAACTTCTTGATTCCAATTTGAAATAGTGGACGAATAGCCACTCTGTGGAGGAGCCACTGCTAAATCTAACTTTATTTATTTATTTATTTTTCTAATGGTCTTAATAAAAATCTTTTATAGTATTCAAGGAAAACCAAGCAAATGGTAATGTATAACAGCATATTATCATTATTCCCTATGTCTGGAAAGTATCATACATAAATAAAGTTGTTGATGGTACCAACATGGCCGCCATGAACACACTCTATATAGTATTTAAGACTGTCTTGTGTATGGTTAGGTTAAATGTTCTTTTGGAACTGTTCTTTAAGGGCTAGTCTTCACTAGCAACATATTTAGCAGAAATATGAGGCATCTGTGCCTGTGAAAATCACTAAACAGGGATACAAGCAAAAGCACAACATCAACTGATGAGAATAAAGCAGTGGGAACAGAAGGTTTCATTAGGATAATCATGTAAACCAGATTCGTATGCTTCCATTGCTAAAAAAATAGATTTGCACTCTAACATAAGTTAGAGTGCAAATCTATGAACTTATGGACACTTAAATTAAAGCTTACCTGGTTAAATAAATATTGTTTAAATAATACCATGTTACTACTGTAACAGTAGGGGAAAAGTATAAGAAAGTCTTCCCATTCATTTTTCATTAGACAGTAATCTCGGCTCCTATCAATCATCGGGTACCATTCTTTTACATCTAACATGAAGCATTTGTTAAAAATAATAGTACAAGTAGTTAATAATGATTCTTTTATCTACAGATGAAGTGCAGAAGGTGTTGAAAGAAGGAGAAATGGCGGACCCTGAAAATGAACAAAAGGTATTTGTAAGTTTGGTTGTAAAAAGAAAAACCTTAAGAGAATTTAATATCACGGATTGCTTCGTCACAAGGGAGCGATTCATTTACATAGTAAATATAGAATTAATAATATGATTTTTTCATCTGCAGATGAACTGCAGGTGGTGATGACAGAGGAAGAAAGGACAGAGGGTGAAAAGTATGGAAAAGGTAAGATGTTTGGTTGAGCAAACAGTAGACATAATTTTATACCAGCTATATTGCAGATTGCTTCGTAACAAAGTTGAGTTTCTTTTATATAGGAAATAATGATAATAATGATAATGATAGAGGATTTATATAGTGCACATTTCTATGTACATATCCAAAGGTGCTTTACAATGATATGAATGAGGTGGATAAGTATGAAGTGTAGGCCAGGTTTTTATTATGTCCTCAGTGGTTCTTTTATGTCCCTCCAATGCAGGGTTAGATAGTGTTGGTCGGACTGGAAATCGAACCCCAGTCTCCCGCACAACAGTCCAGTGCCCAGACCAACTGAGCCAACGGGTTGTTGGTAAATACAGAATTAATAATATGATTAATTCTGCATGATGTATAATATGATTTTTTCATCTGCAGATGACCTACAGGTGGTGATGATAGATGGAGAAAGGACAGAGGGTGAAAAGAATTTTTTCTCATTTAATGTCTTTATTCACGAACATACTGGTAACCAGAACATTTATTGAGATCTCTTTCTTTCTTTATTTAAAGATGGGCAAAGAAATTGTCAGATGAAAAGGAAAAGGGGAGCAGAGCATCTCAGAGATGGATTATCAGATTGCTACTTGCCTGCAAGAAGGAGAAATGAAAAAAAAAATAGATAGGAAGTGAAGAAAAATTTAAAAAAATCATTCCCTGATGAAGACTGCGTATACAGTCGAAACGCGTAGGAAGTAAAGTTTTTAAAGTTTAAAATCTACCTGTTTCCGTGCTGCTCACTTTTTTTTTATTTTTAATGTACTTCATTAACAAAAAGACCACAAAAGCCATTGTATTGACTTTTCTCATATTATATAGCTTTAGTAATTTGTTGGAAAAGCAACACAGTCATCATCTCTTTCTTGGTTTTGGAATCCCTGATGAGAATCTGACGAGATACTCATACTCATTACCGAAGTATAACATGATTTTAGGTGAAAATGGAAATTAGAAATTAAAAAATCATAACCTAATTAAAAAAAAGAAAAGATTATTGGTATAAATTAAGTGCTCGTCCTGTATACTACACACGAGGTCGCATTCATAATCTAGAGTAGTTAGATTATAATACTCATCTTTTCAGCAATTTAAAGGACAATCAGTAAGAAGAAAATAATCATGGTAACAATTCGAAAAGAGAACTTCTGATGATTCAAGTACAAGTAAAACCATGGTAAAACAAAGGGAAAAACATATCCACGCACCCAAACAGTTTTCTCATGTCGTTGAAGTGTGAGACGTGAATGACAAATGTATTCGTGGGGGTTCCTATGAAAACTTTTGGCAAGGACCTGATCACCATGGAATATCATTAGTAGATGTAAGAGCGAATCCTATCGGTTACGACGTAAGTAGACAGTTCTACCATGGATGTACCCTGGAGAGGGTGCGGGTACAAGATTGATTAAAGGGGTAAAAATACAATTTTGCTTTTAGATCTTACTTTTTAAACTACTTGCAAAAGATTGGATTGACTTTTTTCTAGATATGTTTTCGAAACTCAATATCTATTTTTTGTTTACATTAATTTTCTGGTTTTTTTTCTTAAATGGATCTGAATAAATAGAAGTTATTAGATGAGGTACATTTTCTGCAAAGACGCGTGGAAAAACGGAAAAATCGTTCCTTTTTGATGCCCAATAGCTCGAACACCACTCCTTTTTTTTAAGTATTTGAATACTCAAATAATAAACTTCGAGTGAAAGAGTTTTAAAAAATTTATTAAAGAATTGTGTAGATCCAGTAACTACCTTAAACTGAAGAGGAAAACAGCTATGTAAAAGGACAAACGTTGAGTCAAAAAATCGAGGTTAGTTCTGTCGAGTATGGGTCTGTAATGTAATCGAACATGAAATGACGTCAAAAATGATCCAAAACCAGGTGAACCATGGCTTTACATTTGAGAAAAAAGAATGGGCAAATTAAATTTCCAGAGGGTCCTGAAGGGGTAAAATGGGAGCTAGGATTTACCATTTTTAGGGGCTGGAAATGGGATTTTACCAAATACATAATACATACATACATATGTTAATTGACCACTCCCCATGGGGGCTTTTCAGGGGAGAACATCCATCAAACAGTAATCTCGTGCATGGGAAATTAACGTCTCGTACCCCTAACCCTGCAGGGGATGGGAACTCCATTTATTCGTCCCTATCCGAGAAGACTAGAGTATCTAACCCCACGGAAAAATGTGGATTTTTAACACCTCTGAGATGCTATTTCCTGTTGTCTAAGGTACAATTTTGTTCCCAGTTGCTGATTTTAAAAGAGTGTATACATTGCGGTTTTTTTCCTTTGAATTTGTTTAGGAAGCAAGTAAGGAAGGTTACATCAAGAGCTCTAACCTTTTTAATCCTCAAGTCATATCAAATAGGTCACAATCTACCTCCCCAAATAATACACACTGCAACATTAAATGAAGGCTGAGGAGGGCTAGGGATGGTAAAGGAAGGCTAAGGATGGCTATGGATAGCTATGGATGGCTGAGGAGGGCTAGGGATGGTAAATGATGGCTAGGTAAATGGGATGGTAAACGATGGCTATAGATGGTAAAGGATATCTGGGAAGGGCTAGGGATGGTAAAGGACGGCTATGGATGGCTGGGGAGGGCTAGGGATGGTTGGGTATGGCTATGCATGGTAAAGGATGAATAGGGATGGTAAAGGAAGGCTGGGGAGGGCTAGAGATGGTAAAGGATGGACAGGGATGGTAAAGGATGGCTAGGGATGGTAAAGGATGGATAGGGATGGTAAAGGATGGATAGGGAGGGCTATGGATGGTAAAGGATGGCTAGGGATGGTAAAGGATGGCTGGGGAGGGCTAGAGATGGTAAAGGATGGACAGGGATAATAAAAGACGGCTGGGGAGGGCTATGGATGGTAAAGGATGGCTAGGGATAGATAGGGATGGTAAAGGATGGATAGGGATGTTAAAGGATGGATAGGGGTAACGGATGGCTAGAGATGGTAAAGGATGGATAGGGATGGTAAAGGATGGCTAGGGATGGTAAAGGATGGATAGGGATGGTAAAGGATGGATAGGGAGGGCTATGGATGGTAAAGGATGGCTAGGGATGGTAAAGGATGGCTGGGGAGGGCTATGGGTGGTAAAGGATGGATAGGGATAGTAAAGGATGGCTAGGGATGGTAAAGGATGGCTAGGGATGGTAAAGCATGAATAGGGATGGTAAAGGATGGATAGGGATGGTAAACGATGGATAGGGATGGTAAAGGATGGCTAGGGATGGTAAAGGATGGATGGGGATGGTAAAGGATGGATGGGGATGGTAAAGGATGGATAGGGATGTGGCTAGGGATGTGAAAGGATGTATATGTCGTCTATATGGAACTAGCAATATATGTCGTCTATATGGCATTCAGCCATGAAGTACATACCCGATCCTCACTCTTATCCGCCATTTTTTTTGTCACGCTCCGCTGACATCTAATACGGTCGGCGTATATACGGGATCTTGTGATTTTCCTTATTTGGTGACATACGGGACACGGAATTTAGTTTTGGCGGGCGAAACGAACCTTGTCTCTCGATCAGAGAAGCGTGGAGTTCCGTTGGTATTTTGCCTTTTCTATTTAGATCTTGCCTCTCTTAAACACAATGAGCAACCCAAAGAACAACGATAAAAGGCAAACAACACCATCATTCAAGTATGGTGAAAGAGGTAAGTGAAATTGTTTTTTATTTATTCAAAGTTCCAAGTTTATTTCAAACGTGAATGTGCTTTTGATTCGTGGTCAGAATAAGCCCCAAAATTTGTTGCATTTCAATGGCTATAAATATCAGCTTATAGAGTGATCTGTTTCCATAAACTATGTAAACGTTTACTTAATTTGAGTTTGCAGACTCTCAAATAGAAAGAGGGGGCAACAGAATTATACTTTTGATCGTTAATTTGAAAACACGCCGTACCAGCCTCATGCTCTCTTTCTTAATTGTTCTAAAATTCGAGATCACTGTAATTCGATTTTTAATCCTGGCATACAAGAATTGTTTGTTTTTCTATTAATTTAAGTAAGAATCAGAGACGAGGGAGCATGCTTGGTGATGTTGATTTCAAGCTTGCTCAATCTCTATACTTTGCCAAGTTGGTGATGATTTCCCAAGATGTATTCACTCATACATTCACTCAGTCAGGGTTGTCCCATAAAATCTCAATTCTAATCCACATTAGAAGTGCATCTTTTTGTGTCTGAGGCAATAAGAGTCTCTATTAAGTCAATACTGAGTGCTTGCGATAAAAATTGTTCTTATGTGTATATGTAACTTTGTTCCTAAAACAGATTTTGCTATGGTTGCAAAACTTGGACAAGTAAAGAGCACAGAGAATTCAGAGCTAAGACAACCGTGAGAACTGAAGTCAATTCAATGATCCATTCCAGGATATTTTGTAGGTAAGAATTATGCAGCTGCCTTTGCATGACTGGGATTGTGGTAAGATGGCACAATTTTGTATGGTAGAGCTTCCCGAAAGCAGATACCCTTTGGATGAGAAAGGATCTCTGCTTAGGAGGTTAAGGTGTAATGTTTGTAACTGGCTGGCTTTACAAGGCACATAATAGAACTATATCAACTTGACTAATTTTTGCCCCCGAAGTATGAATTGTAGCCGTAAGTTTTACTGAAGCAGTATAGAAAAGTTACCAAAACCTGTTCAATTCATTGAATTACATCATTTTGCATCAAGGAAACCCTAATCACAAGGGAATTATCTCGCAAATTAAACTTTCTAAGAAGTAAATTATCTACTGGTGGATGAAATATCAGTTATTGATCATTTCTGTTGTTTTTTTATTTCAGAGTACAGGAAAACAGGAAAACATAGGGAAACCACAAAGAGGTAGCCACTGCAGCTATCTAAATGCAAGGACAAACTTTGCTTTTTAAAATTTAATTCTACGTTTATTCTGTTTTCTATTGTTCATGAAAAATTTGCATTCTATCATTTCTGTGTAAACTGAAAGTTAGTTATGTTGTCAGAGCTCATTTTTGGTAAGTT
This sequence comes from Stylophora pistillata, assembly GCF_964205215.1. Lineage (NCBI taxonomy): Eukaryota > Metazoa > Cnidaria > Anthozoa > Scleractinia > Pocilloporidae > Stylophora > Stylophora pistillata. Next base: position 17,577,787 of record NC_142528.1, on the reverse strand, counting down.
TGATAGAGATTTTTCCCATTTGAGCTCGTTAACAGCCAAAAACCTTTCACCTTTCACAAGCAAACTAGTGACGTCCGCCATGTTCTTTGGTATGTTTACCCAATTCAGGTCACGTGACCACCAATGTGAATCGGTCTATTTCAGACGAGAACTTGAAGACTTTTTGAAGGGCTCCTGTAACCTCACTCGCCAGATCAGATTACTTCGATCTCAATGCCATGCACTGATAGAGTATAAATTATAATTAGCCGATGGAAGAAAATGATTTAGTAGAAATAAGACCATACTATGTATAAGTGATTAATAATCGTTAATATGAGACGAACAAATTCTACGAGGGTCACGAATAAAACTCTGAAAATTCCATATTTAAATTACATGTCAGTCTCAATATCTCAATAAAGTTGAATGAAATGTTGACGCATTTGAGAGATAACAAAGTACTAATTGAAATTTTACGCATGTGAAAGAAATGATTAATGATTCTAATAACGGCTGATAGATTGAGATAAATGCGAGGCGGGCACGAAGTGCGACTCGCGCGCGAGGAGAAAAAAAGAGATAAATTTGAAAATGCTGCTCCCCTTGCGCGCGATTCACGCTTACCTTACCGATGCCTGTGCAACTGACAAAAGCAAAAAAGCAAAAAAATTACTGTACTTCTCAAGGCTAAGTGGCTGTTACAGTTTTTTCAAGAATAAATGCTTGTGCGAGGCACGCCTAACGGGGTCAGTTTTTGGCCAGTAGCTCGCAAATTTTCCGAGCACAATTTTATAACAAATGATACAAAAAATGTTACTCGTACTTTAAGAAAATAAATTGACTTATTCATATTAGAAATTTTTGAAAAAAAACAAAAAGGACAAAAAGGATGAATTTGGAATTTGCGGACGCAAAGATTAATTAATTGGGCTTAGCAAAGAAACCGTACGACTTTGCACGCACAGTTCCATAGAAAACCATAACAGAAACTGACCGTGAACTCGTCCAATACTGACGCTGGACGGGTTGACTTTATTTAATTATATGTTATAGAATTTGAACTCGTGGCCTCTCTCTTTCCAGGCTACTTAGCCACTCCCCTACGCCACATCCGCACACATATTCTCCATCAGAAGAAAATCTTGTGATTCATCTTTGAATAAGAAGATAAAATACGGGTTAAATAAATAAAATGCTTGTAAAAAGAAATTTATAGGAAAAAGCATTGTAAAAATTTTCCTGCAAAAGAACCACTACCCCCTGATTTATGAATTAATACAAAAAGTCCATTCCCAGCCTTTCATTTACTGTTATTCCAGTTCAGTGCCCCACTCCTACTTTGATTTACTCCAATCAGTTCCCCTCAGCTGTGAAAATAAACAAAACAACCAATAGATATAATTTATCGAGAAAATGTCTATCAATATCTTTCGACCAATGAATTGAAAGGAAAGAACGCTTCAAATTTACCTGATTGGTGGAAAAACACTATAAATACTGCACCCATTCGCGTTAGAGGTCCTCGTACACCCACTTTCATGCGGAGTCGTTCCTTTTGTCGAAAAGCTGATAAGCGAAAATGGGTAAGTAATGATAAAATCAGCACAGTTTATCGTAAGTACAACTAGTTACAATTAATTACAAACCTAGATGCGCTGAATACAAAATTGGTGGCTAATAACGTATCTGTTTGTGAAAAGGAAAACGTCAAACTGCGCAATTAGTTTTCTCAACGAGTTTCTCTCATTTTCCTCACAATATACGTTTGCAGTTAAAAATATAGCAACAGTTTTAATTGTCTTCAAATATTGCAGTGGTCGAAATGGTTGTTTCCGTACTTTGCAAACGAGAAAATAGGTTTCTTTTAGTTAATTGAGTTGTTACGTCATTGATAACGTTACGCAGTTTTTGTTCATTCAACGAATTCAACTTTAAATCAGAACCGGAAAAAAAAAGTAAGATCATTTTCTTTGTTTAATCTTCTTTTCCTTTTCTTTGCGTGATACGAAACGAATAACAGCACAAATTTGTGAAAAAAGAATTTTTTGATTCGCAATCTTGAAAGAATTATTGTTTTTAACTGGCCTTTTGTAATGTAGGTCTTTTCACAGTTTTTAACGCCATCCCCTCTTTATATTTTCGGTGCGTCAATGCAACTATTTACCAGATATATCCATGCCAAATTTGTTGTTCTCACAATTCGACGAAGAAAAACAGTTAACGATAACAGCGTTGTTTTCAGAACACGTTTCGGAAACGTGTTTGCAATGGCAATAGTAATTCAAGTGACGACCACTGCGTGTCACGATGATGAAATTAAAAGAAAAAAAGGCTTAGAAAAGTACGTAGCGATAAATTCGAGAAATCCAAACAAGATGACATCATCATCCAGTCGAACGTAATTGTTTCCACAACATAATAAACAATGTCACTTACAGATGTTTGTGATCTTTGCGACTTTCTAAAATACAATAAAAGAATATTTACGTTTAACGAAGACTTATTCTTGTTTTTCCTTTGAGATAGTGGCCAATGAGTATACGCACTCAATTTTTTTGACTGTTTTCAGCCAGTCACTTTGAGAACATGGCAAACTTTCGAGGGCCAATTTTTATTTTTTTCCGTGACATTGAGTTAACTATACTTTCCAAGAAAAACTTTGGTAAAATATTGAAATACACCCGAGTTATTCACAACTGAATTATTAAGCCCGCCAAATTGTGAGAAGCCGTTTACAAAATGTCAACATAAATGACTCCCCGAGAGTTTGTTGCAGCAAAACATCTGTCCCTGGCAACATTATGCATACCACCAAGTTGTGCAGCTTCGATGCAGATGTTGCCATCAGAAGTGAGGTAAACATCAAACATTGCGAATGTACGATATTGCCAGAGATTTGGGTCAAAATGCCGGACGCGCGTGCGCATTGAGAAGTTTATGGCGGCGAAATCATGTAAGGAAATGTATGGGATTTAGACAAAAATCCAAAATACAACAAATACAAGTTAGACTATTCCCTAGCTCCGACTCGAAAAAATGTTCAGTGAAGATTAGGCTGTACTTCTAACATAAAATAATTTAAAAAGGTGTTTGTCTACTTACTTCCCGCAATGTCAGCAATATTCGATATTCAAGGCTAGCCATACTCCTAATTCCAAAATGGCGGCGGCCGATGAGAGTCTGGATCGAATAGCATGAAAACGAGGCATCGAGGGCCAAGTCTCGTGTTTACGTATGTAAATTAATGGCAAAGAAAAAGAGTATCATGCCGCAAAATTGCTGTGTCCCTGGCTGCACTAAGAAAGTTTACGAAGAAGATGGTATTAAGATCTCTTACCACAAGTTTCCTGAAAATAGAGATTTATTTATGAAGTGGATCGTTGCCATTCGAAGAGATGAGGGTAAAGATTTCAAGGTGACAGAACACACGAGAGTTTGCTCGCGACATTTCAAATCGTCAGATTATCTACCGTCACTCACAGGCCGTAAAAAGAGTTTGAAATCCATGGCAGTCCCATCTTTGTTTCCTTGGAAGCTGGGTTCGCCGATCAAGCGAAAATCACCGAGGAAAAGAACTCTGATTTTGAAAAAAACCGCGACAAAATCACAGGAGACGACAATTGCGCCAGCACGAGTCGACAACTGTTCCACGTGCGATCTAGTGACATTTCAAGAATCTCGCGCTTCCTCCCCGTCAACACTAGCAGATTCGGCAAGCACCACAGTAGAAGAACCAGCTGAGGATCTGGAAGCTCTTATTTGCGAACTTAAACTTGAAAATGAACGGCTTGTCGGGGAAATCCGTAAAATCACTATTTCAAATAACAATTTCCAGTCGGAAGTAGAGGAACTTAAACGCCGGAACGATTCCTTGCAGTCAAGAGTGTTCTGCATTGAGAAATTTTTGCCCTCGGAGAAGGATATCGCTTTTTATACGGGGTTCCCAAACAAAAATGTCTTAGAAAGTGTTTTCGCGTTTTTAGATCCTGGTAAGAAAGGGGAAAATATAAATTACTGGCACTCGGATTCACCATGTGATGTCCCCTCCCCACCCTGTCAGAGGGATGAGGAAGATATTCCCAAGCAGGGTAGGCCACGCCAATTGAGCCCAAAGGAAGAATTCTTTTTGACCCTTTGCAGACTAAGGCAGGGGTTCAAGGAGGAGCATTTAAGCCACTTGTATGGAGTCTCACAGACAACAGTAAGCAGAATAATAATTTCATGGATAAATTTTATGTTCTTAAAATTCAGTGTAATTCCAGTGTGGCCATCAAGAGCAAAAGTGGATTTGTGCATGCCTGCTGACTTTAAAGACAAATACCCCTCAACTTGGGTCGTTATTGACTGTACTGAGGTACGATGCCAGATGCCCAAGAGTCTATGCCTTAACAGTGAACTTTTTAGTTCTTACAAAAACCACACAACTCTTAAAGGTTTGATTGGCATCTCACCAGGAGGTGCTATTACCTTCATCAGCCAGCTATACACTGGTCATATTTCTGACAGGGAAATTGTTACAAGATCAGGATTTCTGAATCTGCCTTTTAATAGGGGAGATTCTGTCATGGCCGATAAAGGCTTTACTATTCAGGACCTTCTACCCCTTGGAGTGTCCCTAAATATTCCACCTTTTTTGGGAAGCAAGGGTCAAATGAGCGCAGCAGAAGTTGTTGAGACACAGTCGATCGCTTCTGTTCGGATTCATGTTGAAAGGGCAATAAATAAAATTAAAAATTTTCATATATGGGATAGTGTAGTACCGTTCACCCTGTTTGGGGTTGTAAACCAAATGTGGGTGGTATGTGCCATGCTATGCAATTTTCAGAACAGCATCATAAGTGCATAACTTGTTTTGATAGCAAAATATTTATGTTTGAGGGAAAACTGAAAAAGGCCCTGGTGTTGAAATCTCTTGGCAAATGATTTTTTTAATTCAATTCTTATCCTTTTAGTTTTTATTTTGAATGTAAAATTTTCAAGAAGTAAGTTGTAAAATAACTTTTTGGGCTAATTAACAGCACGATGTTTGTTGAAATTGTGCATTGCCACGTGATGTAGACACCGTAGAGACTTGCGCTATGATTACAAAATTGCAATCCAATATATAGTAATTTTGCAAATATTTTTCTATTCAATAGTCTCAACTGACACTGAAATATTTGCCAGTATTTTTTATTATTACAATAAATTATGATAAAAGGCCAGTTGTCTTTGTCAGGGTATTTGGTTTCTATAAAAAAAAAAAGAAAAAGAAAAAAAACTACAGTTGGCTCCCGATTACTTGAACCCTCAGGGAAATAGCAATGATTTGAGTTATCGAGGGTAAAAATCATATAGAAAATGACCTGAAGGAAAATGTAAATTACTTCGAGTTAGCGGTAAGTTAGAGAGGGTTCGTCAATTATCTGAGTCAAATGTAGTCTTGATTTCTTTACACATTTATGATCACGACTAACTTCATATGAATAGATCACGAGTATTCATTAGACAATAAAATTTGTAACATACTGCTTTGTATTTTTTGGCTATGTTTTACAGAGCAGCAACTGGAAGAAAGTGCTTGAAATAATAGTCACATAGTTTTCCACATAAGTTGTTCCAGTGGTCCTGATCAAACTTGATCCTCTCCACACTTAGTCCTTTACTAGTGTAAACAATAAAGTCACACCATGGTACCCCTGATAGGCCCATAAGTCCTTGCACCTGATCGTAGTAAACATGGCTTCTTTTTAAAGATGGCTTCCCATTTTTGTTTTCCATAAAGAAGCCAGGGTCATCACAAGCCTCGAGGGGAGTCACATGGAATTTCGACGATGGGCATTTTACCTCACCAAGCCCAAACCTGTCTTTGCAGCTCAAGTCAATGATTTTGGCATCTGGGGAACATCCTAAAATTGGAACCTTCGGAGAAACAAACAGTCCACTCTTTAACACTTTTACAGGTTTTCCCATTTTCCTCATATGTTTCTCATATTCCTTCAGTGCCACCGGCTCATACTTTTTGCCATGTTCTACAGCAGCTGAAGAAAATGTCTTCTGTGCTAAAAGATCTTCCACAAATTTGGTGTGGTTCCTCTGTCTTCGGGAAATTTTTCCAAAATTAGAGGCAGTGAATCTCAATTTTCTTTCTCGCATCCATTCCTCACAACTTGCTTGCTCTCTGGTTTTCTCTTCCATTTTGTTTGCCTCTATAACACCAACAGTCAAGCTCTTCAGCAGTTCCATTTCTTTAACAGTGAGGTTGTCAGGGGTCTGAAATGATCCGCAGAAATCATCCAATGGGAACGAAGGGTAGGCCGGGAATTCATTTGCTGTGCAGTGTTCTGTACAGTCAAATCCATCAAACAAGGTTACAAATGTGAAGTTCGATTCAGTAAAGGAAAGCTGATACGATCCAAATGACCCAACTGGGCATTGCCCAAAACGAGTGTCAACAACAGGTGATGTATCAATACTCAAGGGATCAACCACTTGAGTTATGCCAAGCGTTGAGCTATGCTGCTCAAGAGAATGTAGTAATTGTTCAAGCTTCCTCTTCTGATCACTTTCTCCCTTTCTTGCTTCTGTCAGAAGACAAGTTACTCCTGTTTTTTTGACACTTTCAGCATTATTTGCAGGATTTGAAACAACCACATCCATGACAGGCTGGGAGCGGATACCTTCTAGTCTTGATTTGTGCCAATTTTGCAAAGCTGATGTGCATGCACTGGTTGGATTTTCATCCTCCTCATCCTTCAAATCTCGCACATCTTTGCAATTATAAATAGTGTATTTGCAAACTTTTATCATTAAAGCCAGAATGTGATTGCAAAAACCAGATTTACCTGCAGCACAACTTGGCCCACAGTAGGCATACTCCACATTTCCTGTCACCATACAGAGTGCTAGTTTTAAGTTGTGCGGTGCTTCATTGACCTTGAAACTATGAAAACACTTAGCACGGAAGTAAAAATACCTCTGATCAGAGTGCGTTTGTATTTCATGCAAATACTCATCAGCCAGAAACTGCTTGGCTTTTTGTAATCCTGTGGGCAGCGAATGATGCTCACCATGTCGATGCTTTTTTCCAGAATCACTTATATGTTTCTCTAATTCTGCACGAGTAAACATCGGGCCTTTGGCAAGGGATGTACCCCATCCGTTCGCAGGAAAAGCGATGTTCTTTGTGTTGTCCGGGTCCGGCGGAGTCGACAAGTCGGAATCGGCGGATTCGGCTCTTTGGTCCTCAGTACAGACTCTGTTACGATTCTGTTTACGCCTTGTGTAGATAAAGTTTTCATCCGGATCCACAAGGAGATGAGCAACATTTGCTTGGAGGTAGTCGTTGACTCTGTAAAGGAATGAATCCAGTAAGATTCAAGGCCATAGCAACCACAGCAATGATTTGAAGTCAACATAAACACATATCTTACCGCTTACAAAGTTGCGCTTTGGTCGATAATCCTTTACAGCTATCCCCGCGACATTTCAACCAAAACTTCAGTTCAGAATTTTTTAAACGATTCGGATCTCTTCCGTTTAATGAACTTCCCGGAATATCGTCTTCAGTTAAAAACGGAGGACCGTACACAAGAGTGTTTGCAAGAGACGCCATCTTCTGTTGTCTTTGGCGTTGGCCCTCGATGCCTCGCTTTCGTGTCAACTCGGCCCAGACCCTCCGCGGTGGCCGCCATTTTGGAATTAAGCGTTTTCCCTCTTGTCTCTTTTAAATAAAGCGTAATCCATGGCAAGTGATCGTCGATTTGAGGAACAACCCTTCAAGAAGTCAACTAGCTCCAACTCGCATTAAATAAAGGGAAGTTCGAAGTAAGCAAATCATCCATAAAAAGAGACATTTCTAAACAATAAGATACTTTCAAAAGAGCTTGAAAATTGGTATTTTGCTCTGTGGAGTCTTTGATCCTAGACCATCCTTGAGAACGCACCAGAAGGGGAAGCGTTAAAAGAAAAACCTCCTCGAAACCTTCAAACTGTCGCCATATTTATTTTTCTTGTCCAGCAATGTTTGACGGGAAATAAACTCAATCCAGATCGCTTATACTATAGTACAGCCTTGAATAAATTTATTTTCTCGCGCGAAAATTAAAAAGGAGATCAGAGAAATCTGTAAAGTACCTTCGTTGAACTGTGTTTACAAGAAGGTGAAAAAGCCCTTTTCAATTACAATTTGCCAAGGTCTTCCCATTATTTCATGCAAGTAGTTTAAGGTACAATTTCCAAATGTTTGATGTTGGGGCAAATTTTTCTTCTTTTTTATTTTCATTTTCTCACTTACTTGTTATCGTGTATTCTTTTCTGTTCCCTCCGGTATTTCGTTAGTTACGCTCCTTTGTTATTTGCTGTATGTAAATTTCGTTATAGTTTTATTACCTCGCCCTTATTTATTGCCAGTTTTTGTACCGAGCTATTAGTGTCACATCATTCCTCGAAGTAGGTTTCTTCTTCGGTGGCCCTGACCAACAACCCTATCTTTCTCAGCATTTGGTAAGCAGTTTTGTTTTCATCGTTTTTTTTTTTATTTCATTTTGCAGTCGCCTTAAAGTAGTTTTTTCTGTATTGTAACTTATTTTTTCGCTCCTTTGTAGGAATTTACTTTCTTCGCTGATAGTAAACACATTTGCTGACATTATGAACGTGTTGTGTATGTAACTGACCCTTGCCAGTTCATTTTGTAAATTCCAAATGATGGAGTAAATTATGGCGCATTTATGGACAGCCTCGAACACCCGCTCAAGCTCTAGGAAGGAAATGGCGGGTTCATTTCAAGAAGAAGCGTTGCAAGAAGCTTTATTCAGCTTACGAAAG
>NC_142528.1:17546500-17561500 GCF_964205215.1 Stylophora pistillata | reverse complement strand
GGTAAATCAAGAGTTGGCAAACTATATCCAAGCACTTGAAGAAAGCGAGTCTCTAAACTACTGAGGGAAAAATGCATGAATTGGGAACAAAACAGCAAGCAAGGAAACTTTCTCATCTAAAGGACAAGGCAAAATGTGCCTTATGGTTTTGCAAAAGCTTTAGGCTTGAACTACTTCAAATCAAACTGCAAGATGGAGGGTATGCAAACTTAACCGAGGAGAAGAAAAAAAAAGTAGAACAAGTTTTGTTCTTACTTGACAAATTTTGTGTGGGGGACGAGGTCTATCATGAGCTTACAATGACTGTGGAAGGGCTGCCTCAATCTTACTTAATTAAACAGTCAAGGAGTGAGCTCAAAACTTGTCACATTGCAAGAACTCCTGGAAAGTTTCCAGGTGCATACATAAATTTTACAGCAACACTATCTGATCATATAAGGCAACTTCTTACTGAGAAGCCAGAACTCAAAGGTAGCAAAATACAAATCAAACTGAGTGAAGATGGGGCAAGAATGTCTCGCACAACAAATTTTATGCTCATGTCATTAGCATTGCTATAGTTAAATGAGTATGTGATGTCCCCTAAACACAACAGAACTGTAGCCCTTATAAATGGACCAGAAAAATATGAAACACTGAAAACATCACTATCCTGTTTTTTAGACGAAGTAAATGGCCTCATAAGTAAAGGAACTATAAATGTTGATGGGCAGGATATCCAGAGGGGAAATGAAATTTCTACTCATGATTATGGGCATGAACTCTGCAACAGGTGATTATGCCTGCCTGTGGTGCAAAATCCACAAAGACCATCGTTGGGATACAAGTAGACCATTCAGCCATTACAATGAAATTCCTCAATGGAGGACTCTGCAAGAAATTACGCCAATGTGCCACTGTGATGACAACTTTGGATGCATAAATGAGCCACTTATTAACATCCCAATCGAGCTCCACTTACTATTACATATCACAGACAAGTTGTTGCAAAATGTCATTGACGAAGTTTTAGAGAGAGATGCCATTGATGATTCTTGCAAATGACGGGGACAAGCTAAACGTGTCCACCTTTCAAACCTTATAAAGTGTATCAATTCTTTGGGCAATTCATTTTCCATTTGGAATAAAAGGGATGCAGATGAGAAAGAAACTCAAATCAAAGAATTTACAAGCTTACTAGGATCTCAAAAGAAAACATTGCTCCAAGGTTTTCCATTAAAGCTCTGTGAATTTCTATATCCTGATACTCATGAAACTGTGAAAAAAATCTGGATTGTTTTTGAGCAGTTATATGATCAGATTTCAATCTGTCTAGTACTGCTACAGATACACTTTTTCTCCAAGCCAATGAATGGATTGACCTGTTTTGTTCATTAAAAGGGGTTAGGCCTGGCTATACTAGACCTAGGGTAACCCCTTACATGCATGTTCTTGCATATCATGTACCTTTTGTTGAAAAAGCATGGTTGCTTAAAGAAATTTACCAGCCAAGGGGTTGGAAAAAAAAAAAACAATGACGAAGCAAAGAGGGTGCTTTTTCACAAGTCCAATGAATGGGACACAGCAAAAGACAATCTGTACAGAAAGCAGGCAATGGAACCTCAGGCACCATGAGTGAAGCAGAGGCCAGTACACCAAAAGAAAGCTGGAGTACTGGAATCATGAAATTACTGAAACTAGGAGGCAAAAAAGATCTCAGTTGCAAGCTTCCCCTAAGACAACCCATGATGATGAGATTCCAGTTCCCACTCCAGACGAGAATTTAAATATCCTGTCAATCAAGCAACTGAGGGAAATCATCAAGGAAAAAAGCTTAGGGCCAAAAGGACTGTCAAAATTGAAAAAAAGAGAACTTATTCAACTCATTGAAAAGTCTCGAACATGGTCACAAACTGAACTGAATAATATTATATTTTATTCCAGTTGTTATTCCAGAGTCTTTTGTAACTGAGGTTGTTATATGTAGTACTTAATACGAGCAATGATGAACTTGAACTTTTTTGTTCTTCCACAAAAACAGAGTGATGAAGATTGGAATAGTAAGGTCACTAGTAAGTTTTACTGATCCATAACAAACAATTTTCTTTTTTGCTTTTATAAGCTACATGATGTTGGAATCTTGATAAACCTTAGAGACAATTTCTTGGTGTATGCTCCTGGGACTAAATTCATTTCTCCTCCTACTTTATGATATGTTTTGGGTGAGATGCTGAGAAAGGCACGCATTTTGACTGGGAATTTAAGCTTGACACCATCTCCATGTTGATCTATTATGCAATTCCAGTTTTCAGGGAAATAACGTTTGTCAAAATCTCCTTCCTCAAACTTATTCCAGCTCTCCTCATTTGAATTCTTCCCCATTTTAACGAACAAATGTTTGTAAACTTCATGGCGAAACTCAACAACTACTCATTGCTCTGGGCCTTTATGATGGAGGGCCCCCATAACTGCAATTCTTAACCTGTCTACACAGAGTTCAATAATCTCTCTGGGAGGACAAGGCCTTTCAAAGTATCTGCAAGAGGCAAATACAATAAAAATGTTAAATTCAATTTCAAATAGCAGCCAATCAAATTTTCAAACTCTAAAATTTAAATTTTTCTCTCAGAAAGGTAAAACCCAACCCTTCCTTCAAAAAAGAAAAAACCTTAGGGTGACAACTAAAGCCAAAAATCCCTGCCACTGGAGATCCTGTTAAGACCGTCGCGCCAATATTGCATAGTTACAAACCTTAATAAGAGTGAAGAAATATGTTCTTCAGGCTCCCATGTGTTCTCATATAAAGAGTAGTTTTCCCACTTCACAAGATATCTGCGTCCCTAAAAAATATTCCCATTTACCAATGGAAAAAAAAGCCGAGATTCCAATTTGTATCGCGACATTGAGCTGAACTGTAAGCTTAAGTACGTTGAGTACCAGTGATGCAGGTTAAAGAAATTGTTACACCCACCTCAGAATTCTTTTGATAGGCTATAAGTTGCTCTGCTTTAAAAATACCAAGATTTCTGTTCAAATTTCTTCATAAAGAAGGTCCACAGAACTTAAATCGTTCAATATTTTATATGGAACTCGTCTCTCCCTTGATACATGCCATTAGGGACAGCGCATCTCCCAATCCCAGAATACATCAAGAGCGAAAGACTATTGAGATCGAAATGTACTGTGGATCAAAATATAACAAGACAGCGGGAACCTGGTCTCTAACATTAGCATACCTGGTTAAGAAAGTTAAATCCTGAATAAAATTTTTCACTTGATTTGCTCCAAGCATTGTTCAATATTTATGTGCAGAATGATCCTTGCAAATTTGGGCCGCTGCCAGAGCACCCAGTGCTTACAATACTGAGTTGAGATGGTTTCTGATAGCTTTTCGCCAACCCAAAACTAGGCGAGAAATTTCCCCAGAAGCGATCGACAAATTTATGGGGCGCCGAACTAGACAATATTACAAACATCAATAATACGTGCTAAACTTAAACTTATCTTGGCATTTCTTCATATTTAACATGGTCATTGTCACATATCCTTGCCAAAGTCCAAATAAATATGCTCTACTATCTTCACATCCTATATGGTCATTTTTATTTAACCCAATCTCGTACCCAGAGTCCACAGGCTCCTTTAACCATGCTAAACTCCGAGAAGATTTCCTTCCCTAAACTCACTTAAATTTAAACTGTAAAAGGAAAAAACGCATTCTAAACTTTTCATATCGTATGGTATGATGCACTACGCGCTCATGGCAGTCAATTCGTCACCAGATCCCCTCCGGCCACTGCCAGCCCGCCATTTTGGATGTGTTTTCCCACGTGCAGTTGCAATGGAGGAAAGAAGCGATGATTTTAGAGAAGCTTTGTCGAACATTGCTCGGCAAGCAAGGTCGTTACTTCAGAACTTTAATGATGGTAATGTGCAACCTATTGAGCAACGAATGTTAAACCAAAGGCCTCGTGAATCGGGAGCTGGAGTATTGTCCACGCAGCCGCCATCTAGTGAGACTGAAGTAAACAACACATGTTTCAGAAACGTGGAAAACACAGCGGTGGCCGCACAGTTAAAGAACTTGTTTCCTACTGTTGGAAAAAGATCATTTGCTGGCAAGTCGTGTAATACCAAATCTGTTAAAGGTAAGAAGCCTCTCCCAAAAAAAGCAAAGAAAGATGTGGTGCACAAAGATGTCGTTCTTCTTCCTTCTCCTGACACAAAGTCAGTTCCCACGCACCAGACAAGATGCCGGTTAGAAAACAATGGATTTGTTGTTCATGCATTTCCAGTGGACAAGCCCCTGCAGGAAGAAGATCTTAGAGCTCAAATCAGAGAGATGTTCCCTCCCCTTGCAGAAACTGACTTTGAATTTGTTAAGTCGTGTTATGGTAAAATAATTACACCAAAGTTAGCCACTTGTGTACATTTCTCAGCTTCACGTGTTCTTGGCCTTGCTGGACAAGGAAGCATATACATTCGACCAGAATGTGACTTATCTGCTACTCTTTGTAGTGACACTGCCTTAGTCCAGATCCAGGTAGTGCAAACCCAAGTTCATTTCCTGAACAAGTTGAAATTTTTGATGATGGCCCATCTAGAGGAGTTACAAATCCGTTATACCTTTCAGTTGCTGGCCCATCTAGCAGTGCAACAAATCAGGAAGGGCTGGATCAATTAAAAGATATGTTTCCTGGAAAAAGTTGCAGCGTTCTGCAGAATGCCCTTACATGCCATAGGAGTGTCAGTCAAGCTGCTCTTTTCCTCTCCTCCCAAAATCTTCCTCGTGAGATTGATGATGATGAGGATGAGGATCTTGGCCTTTTAGAGCCTGCTTTCCCCCCAGCTATTGAAAGAGCAGAGTCTTTGGATGAAGTGTTAAACCAACTAAGGAAAAGTTTGAGTACCCAGAAAGAAAAGATCAGAGTTGACGAGGAAGATATCTTAAATGATGCAATGGCATACTATAAAAATCCTAGCTTTGATCCTACAAGGTGCCTAAGAGTGCACTACACAGGACAGCCAGCTGTGGATACAGGTGGAGTAACAAGGCACTTTTTTAGCCAGCTTCTCCAAATTATAAGTGAGATGTTCTTTCAAGGCACCAATTTCAAAAGTCCTGTTTATAATGCTGACACTGTTGCTTCTGGCATGATGAAATTCATTGGAACAATTATAGTGCACAGTATTTTGCAACGAGGTCCTGGTTTCCCTGTGTTGAGTCCAGCAGTGTATCGCTACATAGCAACAGGTGATGTTGATGCAGCAATGATGATGCTGAACTACGGAGATTGCTCTGAGCATGTGAAAAATTTTATTGACAAGGTATTGTACAAGTGTTTGGTATTTGCATCCTACTGCAGCGAGTAACTTTATTTGCTGATTTTGCTCCATGTCATTTGACCAGTGCCTAACAAAAAAGGGAAAGGGAAGTTAGGCAGACCAAGTGTGAATAGACTATTAGACCTGGGAGGAGTGTGGATAAAGGTCAAGCTTTATAAAAAAAAATTGAAATCACTTTCCATGACTTTTGTACAGTTATATAAAATTGACCCTCTTGCTTTTAAAAATGAGTTGTTTCCTGTCTGAGATACATGTACTGGTATTTGTTCATATAATTATACATGTTAATTTGTGCCATAAAAATCTTAAATATTATTATTAATATCATGTACCGGTATTAAAGCAAACTAGCAATGTGTAAAACTGGGTATCAAGGGAATGTGAATTGCCTAAGAGAAATATTTTAAGGATTTTCCTTTTTTTGACAGGTTGCACAGGCTGTAGAAGTGTCTACACTTGACCAAGAAGAATGTGCTAGTTTTCTGACTGAGTGTGGCCTGGCAGTAGTTTTAACTGTAAGTCTAAAGCATACTAATTAAGGCAGCATGGCCTCTGAATCATTCCAACTTGTCTCTCATGAAAAAAAAGCAGGTGCAGAGAATGGTGGTAGGGAGGCCAAGAAGGGAGAGAAAGGGCTTGTAGATCCTTTGTCAAAAAAGGTGGCTGTTTACATTTCTTTACTCAATAAAATGCCTGGATTTTGGTGAATAGCTTCATGAGGAAATACATATCTTATATTTTTCTTATAAAAAGATCACTGGGAACAAGTCAGGCATGGCCTACAGATTGCTGGTGGCTACAGCCCCCTTCTTATAGTACATTGGCTCTCACCCTCAAATACTCCTCCCTGAATTAATTTAATCAATTTTCACTGCACAATCTAACCCTAAGAGAGTATGCAAACAATTAAAATAATAATAATATTAATAATGTTTTTATTCAGCTCATATTTTTCATACATTTGTTTTTTTAGATTCTTTATATAGTTTTGTTAGTATTTTTAGTATTTTGCTTTTTTGTTAGTAAGTTGCGAGCTGGGGAGCTAAGTTATAATAGCTAAGCTATAAGAAGAAAATAAAGACGTAGTAGGTAATGACTAGAAGGGAACATTTGAGCCATACATACTAGTCCACTCTAGCTTTGTAAATAAATAACTAGTTAGCTTTCTTTTCGTTGATATTTTTTACAAGTTTGTTCCATGTACAATATATTTTGTTTGTTTTGTCTCCAATTAGCAAAGCAATGTTTGCAGCAGGGAGCCCAAAAGTCTGACCACTTTTAATTAATTCAATTGTTTGGTGCAAACATTATCCAATCAGGAGAGACTGAATTAGTTTAAAGTGGTTACACTTTGACCTCCTTGTTGTGATACTGCAAGATTTAATACTGATTTTTTTTGTTGTAGAACGACAACAAAATGAGGGTTATTCAAGGCATAATAATCCACGATGTGATAAGTCAACTGAAGATTGTCTTAGACCAACTGTGTGAGGGATTAAATGTACTTGGCTTTGGTGCGAAAATGGCAGAATACCCCGATTTGTTCAAGAAGCTGTTTGTGCCCAACAGCGAAAGCACATTGAGTGCAACTTGAGTTGTTGATTTACTACAGTTTCCAGCTAACATGAGTGAAGCTGACACAACTGTAGCAAACTACCTTACACAGTTTGTGCAAAAAGCAGATATTCAAGTACTGAAGAAATTTTTATTTTTTGTCACTGGATCTACTTGTATGCCCTATGGCCTAAGTAAAATCAATGTGAAATTTGATCATGTTTCTTCCATTTTTGCATCAGCGTGTTTGCTTTCATTGACCCTTCCAAATCAATTTGAGAGTGAAGAAAATTTAGATGCATCGCTGAATGCTGTAATTGCTTCGACAGGGAAGTCCTTTAACTGCATGTGATCCCTATCTACCTGTAATTGCTCAGAATAGGAAAGGATTTTTTCAGTCATTTGGTAAACTACCTTGAAAGAGTACTGTTCCTCTCTATTATTTCAAGGATTAATATTTCCTCATCAATCCTTGGTTTTTGTTGTTGTTACATGAACGTTTGAAGATGTGTTTCTCATTCAGGACCAGTAGCACAATCACCACGCCCATTTGGTGCTGTCAAAAAACTTTCACTGATTTCTCATGTTTAACATTTACTAAAAAGCCAGATTTTTGCTCACAGCTAAAGTTGTCTTTGGTGATTACTATAAAGGCAATAGAAGGGTAAAACACATTACTGTTTCTGAGAAAATAAACAAAAAAGATTGAAAAAGGGTCCATATTTGAATGTAACGCGTAACACAATTCTTAGGGTAAAATTTTTCAAAACCAATTTTTTGTAAAAAAGGAAGCTCGCATGGAGAAATGGATTACACCTAATAATAACACACAATAAACACTACAATTGAGCAAAGTTTCAACATTTTAAGTTTATTGATATACATCAAAGGATTCATCAGTTTTGAATATCCTTCCTGTAACGCTGCTGTTTAGAGAATGGAGATTCAGAAAGTACTTGTCCATTGCAAGCCAACCTTGAAACCTATGAAGATAAAAACATACGAACTAAATGCTCATACCTTGAGTTTTAACATGGCAAAGAATTGATCAAAAGCAATAAATACAAACAGAGAAAATACAGTTTAAAGAAGTCGCTACGGTTTATTGTAACGGGGTTACGCAATAATATTTCTTGCCATCTTACCTTTTCCTTCAACCTTCTGATCCAAACAAAGTACAATGGGCTTTCAAAACTGAGCAGATCGGAATGCTCACAAGTTCACCTTGTTATTTCCATAGTTTTGAGCTCACAGCTTTAAAAACGGCTAAAATATTAGCTTCGGATTGAGTCGCTACGATTTTCGCCATCTTAACTTTGTTTACGAAACAGAGTGTGGGCAAATTCAGCGTCTTCAACCGTCTTGAAACCCGAAATTCTCTCCGTAAACACGCCATGCTTTCTTCACGAACTAAAGCTCTGTAACCTCTTCTCATATCATTATTTAGGGGGGCTCCAAGGCATTTTTAAGGGCCATAATTTTCTGGGAATTGAGCAATCTGTAAATACCGCGTGTGTACAAGACAGCGTGTCTCCACGTGAAATTGGCGTATTTTGTTCTCGAAAACATCATGGAAGGTAAAGGAGAAAACAAGCTTTCACGTATTGAAGAGTGGAGAGAAAAAAAGAGAGAAAAAAACAGACAGAAGAACCTAAAGTACAACGAAAAGAATCGTGAGAAAAGAGCTGCTTATGCCAGAGAAAGACGGCATGCCGACAAGACAGATCATCAGCAAACGCGCCAACGAACAGCACAAGCAGCAAAAAAATCAAAGAAACTTCAAGAAAAAAAAGAAAAGAAAGCTGTCTTGGAAACAAATATGGAAAAAGTGCGACGACAAACACGAGAGAGGGTTAAGAAGTTGAGGGAAAAAAAGAAGCAAATCGCTAACGCAGGAGAGGTAAGAGATGCCGGCAGCCAAGCTAACGATAATGTTGCAGGCTTCAGAAACAGAATGGCGGCAAGTAGAGCAGTAAAGAAAGTTAAAAAAGCATTGCCTGAAACTCCAGAAAAGCGTGCTGAGATAATGAAGAAGATAGGTGCAAGTCCGAGAACGAGGAAACATCTTGTCAAAGCAGGAATCATGACGACTCCGGAAGAGGAAAAAGAGAGCAAGGTTTTAAAAGCAATGGCAGCTGACATCAAAGAGGGCTTAGAGGAAGTTAAAAGGAGTGGCTCGAATGAGAAACGAACTGCTTTGAGAGCCTTCAAGTCCCTGGCTTTTGGACAAAACGTAAAAAAATCTCGGGCCCAACGTTCTTTAGCAAAAGTCGTCTCTCTGAACAGGAAGAGCATTGGACGTGGAATTAAAAGAAGAATGGAAATTTTGAAGGGGGAGGAACCAAGTTGGCTCGTTTCTAAAAGGAAAGTGAGATTTGATGCTGTTCCTGAGGAGGTCAAGAGGAATGTTTACGATTTTTGGACGACCCAAGCTAGCCGTCCAACAGGAGACAAAAAGGATTTTGTTCGCTATCGTACGGGAAAGAGCCAGTATACAGAACATGCCAAGCACATCCTGGAAAAGTCTCAGACAGAAGCATTCCTAGAATTCCAGGCCCTCTATCCTGGCGTAAAGATAAAGCAAAGGAAATTTGAATCGCTCAAGCCTTTCTTCGTGAAAGCCGCAAAAGAACGCGATAGAAAGTCCTGCCTTTGTCGGAAGCACGTAGAGATCAAGATCGTCCTTGGAGATTGTATGAAATTTCGCAAAGCAGCCTTAAAGGAGAGAGATCATGAGAGTGTTAATGTTCTTGCCACTATTACAGAAGCTGCAGAACTGACTCTTTGCCCCAAAGCAGAAGAAGATCCTTACCATAAACTGGCCTGTTTGGAAAGAGAGTGTGAGCATTGTGGTGTCCACCTGATGAAACTCCTTCCAGAGGAAGAATCAATTGAAGGTACAGTTATTTGGAGACGCTACGATTATGTCTCAACAGGGAAATTTTTGGCAAATGGTCAGGAAAAGAAGAAGCTGGCCCTTGTAACAAAAGAAACACCACCATCAGAAATGTTTGGCTACTTCAAGAACCTCATGAAAGATTATCCAATGCATTCCTTTATGGCCAAGTGGCAACGCGATCAGCTTGACACTTTGCTTGAGCATTTACCTATTGATCATGCAGTCGCCATTCATGACTATTCAGAAGGATACACCTGTAGGTCGCAAGATGAGACGCAGTCTGAATACTTTGACGTAGCGAAAGTGTCGTTGCATGTAACTATACTCTACCGCCATGCTACAGAAGTTAACGATGGTATTGAAAGTACAGAGGAGAACCCAGAGATTGTAAAGGAGCACGTGTTTGTGATTTCCGATGATGTCATTCAAGACAACAGTTCTGTTCACAAAGTACAGGAACTTCTGAACAATTACATCACAAACGACCTTGGCCAACAAGTTAAAATTATGCACGAATTTACCGATGGGTGTGCAGCCCAGTACAAGTCTCGCCACTGCCTGGGAGATTTGTCCTGTTGCGTTGCAGACTTTGGCTTCAAAGTGCAGCGCAATTTCTTCGAAACCTCACATGCCAAAGGCGAACAGGACGCTGCTGGTTCTCATGTAAAACAGAAAGTTAGCCAGGCAGTACTGCGTCGAACAGCCGCCATCAAAAGCGCCAAGGATATGCACACTTACCTGACAGAAAGTTTTACTTTGCCTACTGCGTCAAGCTTCTTGTCAAGAACAAAATCTGTCAACTTAAAACAGCGCCTCTTCTTCTATGTGCCAGCATCTGGCGAGGGATCAGTCAACAGAAACAGACCAGAGCGCAAATTTAGAGAGATCAAGGGAATCAGAAAGATCCATGCAGTTAAGTGCACCACAGAACAAGGAAAGGTGTACACACGTGAACGGTCCTGCTATTGTCTTGACTGCCTGCTAGAAACTGGTGACTCTTGTGCTAACTCTGAGTGGGTTGATGACTGGAAAGAGCTGAAGATTGAAAGAGAAGCATCACCAGCAATTACTAGGAATGCACAGGAAGACACTGTGGCAGTGACAACAGAAACAGCTGTCAGAATAGCTGACTTAGCCGTAGCAGGCAGTGTGGTTGCAGTTGCAGCAGATGCCGACTCCAGCTATGACTATTATCTTTTGAAAGTCAACAGTGACGGAGTTGAGGAGCTAGCAGCAGATGTGACAGATGCTTATGGCAGCATTTACAACACAGGGCAGGAAGTTCTTAAAGGAAACTTTTTCCTAAGAGACAACCTAATCGACATGACATATAAACTTGACGAAAGTAAAGTTGCCATTGTTCATGCAGCGACTGTGAGGCACATTTGTTCTGACCTTCGCACTGTAAAGAGAGGAAGAAAGTCAGTGTATAGAGTACCTGTGATTCTCAATGAGGAGATACTGGCCTCCATGTAATATGAAATGTCTATTAAAAGGTTAAACATTGTTTTATTTATATGGTTTTCTTGTATTGGTGAGCTGATAACCTTGAAAATACCACGCCCGCAAAGAATTCTGGGTAAAATCAAAACTCTTACAAAACATGCGAAAAATGAAATATTTTTCAAAAAAACAGCAAGACTTGTCATATTCTGGGTAAAATGAAGCTAAAAGAGTGATTTGGGTCAAAAGTATCAATTTTGCTATTTTTAAGGCATGTTACAGGATTGGGAGTGATGATTGTGCTACTGATCCAGGTGAATCTGGTAATTGACATCTGTTCTTGTTAACAGTTATATACCCATTCATATTTCTGTAACCCTGGCCTTTTAAGGTTGAACTTGATGTGTGAAGTTCAGTTAACATAAGTACAACCATTTTGTTAACTTTTATTCCATAGCACTGATTCTGCAGATATTGATAATTATTGCAGTAGTTGTTCATGTTTATAAATGGGAGTGCCTCCAATCCCATATCAGTTTCCTACCTGTTGTAATGCACAACAAACATATCTAGATCTTCTCATTGACCAAATGGCCTATTGGCTTCCAATAGAAATTAAATAAAAAGTGTCAATAAAACTTGGGTTCAATTTGCCATGTCTCTTGACTGTGACAGGTATCATTCACATCACCCACATACATGTAACTAAGGTAGTTGTTTGCCACTCTATATAAGAAATGCTCTGGATAATTCATTGAAAAAAAGTTAATTACATGATAAGCTGTCCAATAATTTGTTCGGAGTTAATGAGTGCTTAACAACACTCATCCTCTCAGTCATTTCTTCCGCATCATTGGTTCGCTCGGTAAGTTTGAATTACTACATATTTTTACCTTTTTAAGGAAGGTGCTGGGTTAATTTCCATCAGGGGCCCAGGACTTTTTCTTGGCCCATTATAGAAACAAGAGATTACATCGTACATCTCAATGTAGCATGCAGTGTAGCAATATCTTGGAGAAGCCAGCACTGAAAATTTCATTGAGTCAGATTGAGCGTTGTGTTTAAAGCAGGTGAAAAAATTGCTGAGGAGTGGGGCATCAGACCAATAAATGAGTTTAAGGGGAGGGAAAGGGCAAAGGAATATCCCCTTCTGGCCTTCCCTTACTAGCTTTTTGAATTCAACCATTTCCCCCCCCCCTCCTAAAAAAAGTTACCTATGGAAGCTTTTCTCAATACAAATTTTCCAACTAAATAGAACAAACATGATGTACAAAATTATGATTTTAGTTTTACTTTTGCAGTCCCTCAGTACATATTAACACACTGACATGACTGTCCTACTCTCATTTTAAATGAGTTTGTCTTTATACCATCTCATTTTTTCTCATGATTACTCAGTTACCTGTTTGGTGTTGCTGATGATAAAAAAAACAACATTAACTACAACAGTAGTGGTTACCTAAACACAATGGAAATGCCATTAAATTAAAAAATATGGGAACCACTACATATCAAAAAGACATACAAACTGTTTCATGCTTAACTCATATGCTACATCTGACACCATGAAAAAAGAAGCCTACCACAATTTTTTAGAGCCTTGAAGAAAAATAATAATAATAAAGAGCCTTGAAAAAATGAATACATGTAGGTAACTGAACCTGTTTGAATAGACACTTTGCACAAATGGGGCCCCAATCTGAGTAACATTACTTTGTACATCCCTGTCTTCATGTTTATGTTTCAAGGCAAAGAACTTTTTAAAATGAGTGTCAGGCCAAATATTATTTGTTATCCAAATACTGCTGCCATTTATTTGAGAAAACAAAATTAACTGAGCAAACCCAGACAGTACTTAGCAAGCTCTAATAAGGCCTTTCTCTTTTCCCAAAGTTTCATCCCCACAATTATCATGTTCTACTTTCTGAAAGCATTCCATGAATAACTGCCACAAGCTGAACATATTTGGAGATTCTCTCATCCCCTCTTAGGTTTGTGGGTATTAGGGAATGAAGGTGTTCCAGTTGATTTTCGCTGAGAGGGATGTTACTGCATGGAACAACTACCTCTTGATCTTCTTCTGGAACAAAAATGTCACCTTCATCGACTCCATACCAAAATAATTCTTCCTCGCTTAAAATAACATCCAATGGCGAGTTCCTGTCATTTGCAGTTCTTAGAATTCCCTCAGTCCAAAGCTGAAGAGGAGATGAACCTCCCTCTGTACTAAGACCATGGTAATTCCATTGCCTGGAAAACTCTTCCAGAGATTTGTTTATTTCCTGCAAAAATACAAGATGAAGTGATAACAAATGAATTTCATTAACAGGGTCTAATAAGCCAGAAGTTTCCATCATACTGAACTCGTCTATAGAAGTTTTGAGAACCCCACTGGTCACATCCCTGTGAAGCCGTTCCACTCTTTGATTGTGAACTGAACTTCCAGTTTTTATACTTCCTCTGTTAACTCCGCGGCACTCCAACATCATTTGGGCCACACCCATGTTTTCAAGACCATGGTCACTTCTAACTCTTGAAGGTAATCCATATGTTTGGCAGGCGTTCTGAAACAGTGCAAGTACTGTATCTGATTTGTTGTTATTTGCACAGTGCACATATGGTATTAACCTGGTAAAACCATCAATAGCAGTATGTACCACGAATCGCCAGCGTATCATCTTATGATTTCCGTCAATGTGCCAGAGTGCATTTGGGCATCGGACATTGTACTTTCTCCTACAAATGGTTCCTCTCCACCCAGCTCACGCATCATTTCTCTCACTTTCCACCGCTGCACCCTTATTCCCCTGCTATGTAATGTCCCTAGCATCCGGGTTTGGCCAATTCCAGGAGTGACAGTCATTATTTCTTGCATGATTTCCTTTAGATCATCATTTCCAATGCACGACCAGTTCATATCTCCTTCGTCATTTAACTGAAACTCTTGCTGCCTTCTAGTTAGGGTTTTTGTGGAAATTCCGAGAAGTTCTGCTATTCTGACCCAAGGAAAGTGCAATTCTCGAAGAAACTGTATTTGGCATTTTGAAACCTCCAGTTTTGGTTGACCTCTCATACCTGTGTAATTCCTCTCACATTGGCAGGTTGGCACATTTAATGTATTTTCACTTAACTCATCTGCCATATTTTCAAAATATATTCGAAGTCTTGTCAAGTGTGTGGACAGCTCATCCATGTTGCAATGAAAATCTTCCATTTCTAAATCACGATCCGAGCTGATAACTTCAGCTGCTCTCTCTTTCAAAATAAAAACAGTTTCTCCAGCCTCTGAAAGTCTTTCGCATAACATTTCAATCCTGTCTATGTCTTCATAGGAAAAAAATGAGTAAATGCATTGTTCCGCTTCTGCCAGTAGTGCTTTTGTCCGTTGAAAGAACGATATAAGCCGATTCTCCGACCCAGCAATACCACCAAGAGCCGCCATTTTGGTTGTGCATTGGCCGCGAAAGGCCTGGTTACCAAATCAGCATGTATAAGCATGCGGTGCATCATATCATACGATATGAAAAGTTTAGAATGCGTTTTTTCCTTAAACAGTTTAAATTTAAGTGAGTTTAGTGAAGGAAATCTTTTCGGAGTTTAGCATGGTTAAATAACAATGACCATATAGAATGTGAAGAAAGTAGAGCATATTTATTTGGACTTTGGCAAGGATATGTGATAATGACCATGTTAAATATGAAGAAATGCCAAGATAAGTTTAAGTTTAGCACGTATTATTGATGTTCGTAATATTGTCCAGTACGGCGCCCCATACAAAT